>NC_057813.1:420448346-420457056 GCF_018294505.1 Triticum aestivum | reverse complement strand
CCCTCGCCTCCCTCCTCTCCCCTGCCTCCTCACCCCTGCACTCTATGTAAACCCCCCCTCTCTGCTAGGGTTCTTCATGTTAATTAATTAGGTTATCTATTTAGTTATGAATCTAGCTAGGTTTCAAAGTTAGCTAAATTTATATGCAAATTTGAACTGGACATGTGATATGTGCATATGTCATGTTTTGGACATGTCATGTTTGGAAAATGATCCGAGTGGCCTATGTTACGCCGGAATGTTGATTCATTTCCGTTTCAGTGAATTTCAGGCGCTCGATATGTCCATTTTTTAGCAAAGGTCATGCCGAAATTTCCCGTGAATAAAGGCATGATTTGTGCTACATAGTTGGCATATCGAGAGCTGGCACATAGATTTCTTTTTATGTCATTTCTCATTTATTCATACTTTTAGAAATAAATGAGGCCACTTAATCATAGGAAACATGTCGAACAACGAAGAAACTGGGCCTTCTGACCAAGATGCAGACGAGATGGATTATGAGGGTGAACAAGAGTACCTCGACTATTTGACTGCTAAGCAAGGTTTGCAGGTCGGCCTCGATGATGGTACTGACGCCGACATCCACACCGACGGCAGCGGCACCGATGGCAGCACCGAGACCGGTGGGGAAGGTACCGGCGGGGAAGGTACCGGCCCAGATGCCGCTACCGAAAAGAGGAAGCATAAGAAGCAGAGGATACGAAAACCTAACAAACTAGGGATTGGACAACTTGTGATCACAAAGATGGCACCTGGCAAGTTTGAGCCGTTAGAGCCGGAAGAACCTCGCAAGTGCTATGGGAACCAAGTAGGATGCACCCTACGGGAATGCGCGAGCATCAACGACGATGACTTAAGGAGTAAAGAACATTTGATGCAGTTGCTCCTAACGAAGTTGCACAAGAGATTCAAGTTCCCCGACCGGGATGATAACATAGAACAACCGTGGGATGATCCGAAGATTAAAAAGATTAACAATCACGCCATGGGCATGTTCAGCAATGATTTGGCCTCCTAGAAAGGGAGGGTGAAACGAGCTATTGAGGCTGATGAACCCCTGTCCAAGATTCTGGAGGAAAATCCGACACTTACGTAAGAGGAGTTCGAAAAGTTCAAGGACACTTGTGCTACCGAGGAAGCCAAGGCTAAGGCTGTGAAATTCAAAAGCCTTCAGCTCCAGAACACGGGGAAGCATCGCCTCGGAAGCCGTGGCTACCTCGGTAAAAGGCCCATATGGGATAAGGAGGACGCGAAACGTGAAGCCACGGGTCTCCCAGACCCCTTCGCGAAGTTCACCAACCCCTTGGAGCATGACTTCATTAGGGCCCGCTACAAGTGGGAAAGGAGAAAAAGGTTTTTTACACGGACAAGATCATGAGGAAATTGATTAGACTACTGGAGAAGCAACACCGGCTTGCAGCCGAAAGCCCTACTTCTCCGATGAGGCCCAACTGGGACACCCCTCTCAACCGGGCCTTGAACGAACTTAAGGGACTCCCGTTGGACCAGCGGCCGCAATATGGTCGTGTGCACGGCGCTGGAGACGGCGCCACGTGGAAGGTGTTTTACAACGACGGCCCGGAGGCCAAGAAGCAGAAAAAGCAGCCGAGGACAAATATGAGTTGCTACAGCATGCAGTCAATGCAGCTGTAACTGCCTGCAGAAATGATTTCGCTACTAACTTGGTTCCAGTTATCATCAACTGGGCGAAGGAAAATCCAGACAAGACGGTACATGATTTCCCGATGCCCAGTTTCGTTGCGAGCAACTCCATGAACAACAACACCATCGCACCATCACTTGCTCAAGCAACCGGGCCTCCTCTCGCAGCTGCTCCCGCTCATAGCAGCCCATCCTCAGTCTCAGGCGCGCTAGGTGGGCCTTCGTCTTTGGCTGAGCTCGACGCCGTCACGGTAATTACATGTCGCACCAACATATATATATAGATAATATTCCATTTTTGTTGCCTTTCGGTTGTTTTACGCCACAGACATATGTGTTTGCAGGCGAAAGAAAACCCGTGCACCATACTCTACTTGATCAAAGGCCAAAAGGTGGATGTGGGAAAGCGGATGATAATGGACCCCTCTCAACGCACATTCCACAACCAGCCGATCCCCGCTGGGAACTTCAGGGTTAGCTTGACCAGTGTGAAATCAGGGCACGAGGATTTTCCTCCTCCAGTACAACATGTGCGAGCGGACGACGAGACCCCGCCGCGGATTGGAAGCTGCAAGGGTTGGGTGCTGCTATGGCCGAAGAATTTTATTCGTCTGGAGCCGGCCGAGAGCACACCAATAACTACCACACATCAACAAGCATGTGCGGAGACCACCACCCCGCCTACGCAATTACCAGCTCCTGTAGTGCCGGGTGAGAGCGGCGGATGACATGATGAAGGGGGTGCAATAGTACTGGCTGATGTAATTTCTCCTGTAGAACAGAGAATGGATGATGAGACGGAGGTCGACCCTATGGATTACCTCAATACAAATGCGTATGACTGTGACATAGATATGATGAGTCAACCATATGACGAATCGGGCTATCAACTTGCTAATGAGCATATGGATGATATGCTCGGGCAGGGTCGTACCATGGATTGCAAAAAGTCTCTCTTCATGAAATCCTCACAGGACAAGCCTGAAGATGCCCCATCAACACAGGCTCAACTAGCCGTGCGCGAGGGTCGTACAGTACTTAGCCCGGGAACACTTGGGCAGCGGTTAAGGAAGGGTCTGGAAGGTGTGCCCAAGAAAAAGGAGAGGAAGAGATCGGGGAAGGTAACTGCCTCCAAACAAGCTAGAGCACATAGCAGCCAGACGATGCATTCTGAAGAGCGTTCACCCGTGAAAGGTGCGGTCATGTTCCATCTCACGGGCGAGCCGATGCTACCACCGAAACCGCTGGAGGCACTATCAGGGGATCTCAGGAGACTGCACGACCATGTGATGTCGACAGAGAAAAGCCTACTAGCCTCAAAGGATCCAGGATATCCGACATACGCGGCTCGTGTGCCTGAGGGGAAGTGCTACGTCAACACACGGCCCGCGGAGGTGTTCTTCCTCCGGTTTGACCATATCTTTGAGATGTTTCTAACAAGGCGGCTTGATTTTACTATCGTCCGCCTTTTTGCGCTACATATGATCTCCGTCATGAAGAGTGAAGAAGTCTCGCAAATCTGTGTGGCGGATCCGTACTACATGCACGAGTCTTTCTTGAGTCTCGGTGACTTTGAGAGTGAAACTGCTAGGGAGTACCTCCAAAACTGCATGGTACAGAATAAGGACCGGGAAATTGTCCTCGTGCCTTATCATCCAAAGTAAGGCAGTTCCGGACAACCCTTTCATACATTTCAATCATTTCTTCTCTCTCATATGGGGAATAACTTGAGGTGTCTTTTCCCCGCAGCAACGGGCGCACCGTCCTTATCGTTCTTTACCCCGCAAGTCTCCCACGCCATGTATTTTGACCCTTCCAGAGACTACGAGAAAAAGGACTACACCCACATAATGAATATTCTAGATGATGCTCTCCAAGGCTTCAGCTTTAGAGGTGGCCACGTGCATATCAAGAAACAAAGGAACAAGAAGATGGGTTTCGCGCATTAAACTAACTTCTCCTGCATCCATGTCCCAAAACCAAGCAAGAAGGATGGATTCTACATCGTCCATCTCATGATTCAGTTCAACACGGATCACCAAAAGCTTCGCATTAACAACAGAAATGATGATCATATCCACAAGTGGCTAGAATCTCATGGAGAAGCGAATTATAAACTTAGAGATGACTTCTTTCGCATCCAAAGCGACATTGCGACGATCATCATGAAAGAAGTCGTCGATGAGAAGGGGATGTTCCACTACGGCCCTATATCACGAACTGACGTCCGACCTCGCATAGGCATGCAACGTCTAGACCTCACGCCGTTCAAGAAGCTAGGGTTCGTCCTCGATGATATGGAAGGATGGAATTTCTAGTGATTTATGATGCCGATGATGATGATATGTGTCGGTTGAACTTGTATACTTTTTGTAGCGATGAAACTTTGTGATGTCCACGGTCCCTGCCGAACTTGCGTAACACTACTTTGTTAGTTTGTGTACGATGACCTGCGTACCTCTAGTTAATTAATTTGCGTACTGTATATGTTGCATCTAGTTGCTAACCTTTCTTTTTTGGTGTTGCTCTAGTATATTTTGTTGCATATATATGATTGTACATCCTCTTCATGAACATGCATCTCTAACAGGTACCTAGTTTCTTGATGGCGAGATAGCAATGCTATGTCGTGTACAAAGGGAAGGTTCCGGGGGTGTACAACGAGTGGCATGAGTGTTAGGCGCAAGTGAGTGGGTTCACGGGCGCCAGCCATAAAGGCTTCAAAAGCAGACAAGAAGGAGAAGCTAGTTACTTGAGGTTCACGCTAGCGCGAGAGAGGACTCGTAACCGCCACCTCATGTACTGCATAGTTCCGCTCTCACTCATAGTGATAGCACTTCTTGCGTATACCTTTGTTTAGATGGATGACATTGTTGTAGTTGCAAGTATTCGAGACTTGAATGTATTGCTATTTTCGAGATGATGACAAGATATCACTTTGTGTTGGATGATGATTATGATGAGACTATTTGTATGTACATGCTATGATTACATTTGTGGTCTCGCAGGCATTTGTATGTGTGTCATGATGACATTTCTATGTGCTAAAGATTCTTCTACAAAGCCGGTTCAAATACAAAACAAATATGCCAAAAAACTACTTAAATTAGCAGTAGCGAGTGTATAAAAGTTAGCAGTCGCGCCTCAATAGCAGTAGCGCATCCAGCCAAAGAGCGCTAGCGCTACTAGCGGTAGCGAGCTTCCTCTAACCGCGCTGCTGCTACACTTGTGTAGCAATAGCGCGGGTGCGCGCGCGCTACTGCTATGAGTTAGCTGTAGCGCCTTATTAGTAGCGCGGGTACCCGCGCTACTGATACATCTAAAACCCGCGCTGCTGCTAGCCTTTTCCCTAGTAGTGATAGCCTACCTGATACTTTGGATCAGTCCAGTGTTTAATGAGGGTTGTCCAGTCTTCATCTGTAATATATTCCACTGGAGATGTTTGGGCGATTTTTCATTGTTAGCCTTGCCTTCAAAGTGAGATTTTCTAAGGTGGTACCAAACTGTCGCAGAGCAGACTAAAAAACATGAGTGCATGCATGTTTTGTTGCATCATCTTTCGGATCCAACTTGAACCTCATCTGTTGAAAAAAGAATGTGAGTCTTATTAGGAGGAAGCTAGAAAGTATGGGACAGAGCAAGACAATATTACTAATTGCGATGAATAACATTACTTACAGATAAATGGTCAAAGAAGGTGTTAAACTGGATATTGTCTTTCTCATTCCTGTACTGGATCCACGTTGGGAGGATACGTGCATGACACCTAACAGCAACAACTGCCTCTGATACTAACTTGGCTGACTCTGTAGCATCACGTGGCCTTGTTAAACCTGCCTCAAAATGGATCTCCCTTCTTCCTCCTTTATATTTTGTTAACTTGTCAAGCATTATCCCTGATATCTGTTTCCGCTTGCGCCATGGTGCTAGTTCAACAACGAATATGGAAAGTGTTAGTGTACATCAAATTGTGAGAGTACATATAAAGGAGCATGCAACTTCAACTTGACTCGGTCAGGTACCATCTTGGTGTTGATGCTCATGAGGTTCATCTCATCTTGCCAAGTCCTGTTGTGTCAGTAGTGCTTCGGAATTAGTGTTAGGTGTGAAGGCAGCTTGTGAACTGGCCAGTTCTGGAGCAAATGAACGAGTAACTGGTTGAGATGCTGGTACAGTTGAAGCAGATGCTGCAGCTGGTGGAGTAGGTGATAATGTGTTTGTAGATTTAGCCGGTGGACTTGGACCTTCTGCTGCACTATAAGTACCAGCAGAATCTCAACGGCAGATCCTTTTTCGTTTCACCGACGAGTAACAGCACTCCCTACTATATTATTTTCCTTGCTCTTTTTTGACTTTGCCATGTCAAGCTGTACCCACAACACAAAAGAATAAATCACTCTTCAGAACTCATTGATGCATGATACAGACAAGCAATACTTTGATGTAAGACAACCGTATGAGGATGGAATATGTAAGAAAAACAGGACGGCATGACATATTCACAGCTACGATGTGCAAACTAAGCAGAATGATTTTCAAGAAAATAGAAGTAATGCAAGCTAGACACCATATGAAAGATGCAACCAATATTACTCTGCCAAGTTAAAAGTGTCTTGTCATAAGTGGCAATTCGAAAAATTAGAAGCAGTACAACGTAGAAATCAATGCAAGATGCAACCACTATCAAACTGCCATGTTAAAGGCGTCCAATCATGAGTGACTGATGCGGGATACACAACAGCAGTACTTTGATGTAAGAACATGGTATGATAGATAGATGCAGTGTATTCTAGACACAGAAAGCCATGTCATATACACATGTATAACGTATAAACTCAGCAGGTGCAATTTAATCAAAATAGAAGAAATACAGGCTAGACAACATATGCATCATGAAACCAATTATCACACTGTCAACTTAGAGCAAGCACCTGCAATGGTGGAGTACGAGAGATGAACTCATCATGTAGACTTGGGACTTCAACTTCATTAGCAGTAGCAGTGGCAAATCTAGAGAGTCTCTGTTTGCGTCGGTGCGGAGGACCACCAACATCCCCTGACTTACTATTTTCCTTCCTATTTTCTGATATTGCCTTATGAAGTCAAAACCACAAGAAGATGAATAAAATTAGCTCTGCATAACTGGTTGATGCATGATACATACGAAAACTACTTTGATGTAAGGCAAGCGCAGGATGGGAGGATCGAATATATACAAAAAAGTACAACATTTCATATGCACACGTACGATAGGAGGATGGAATATGTTTGAAAAAATAGTAAGCGGAAGGCATTTCAACAAAATTAGAAGAAATGAAAGCTAGGCACCATATGAAGATGCAACCAATATCACTCTATCAGGTAAAAAATGTCTCGTCGTAAGTGCCATTTCAAGAAATTAGAAGCAGTACAAGCTAGAAGACAATGCAAGATGCAACCTACATCAAAGTCCCAAGTTAAATGTGCCTTATGGGTAAGTGATTGTTGCAGGTATAAATTGTAAGCTACGCAGATACAATTCAACATAATCAGAAGCAATACAAACTAGACATCATACGGAAAACACAACCACATATAACAGTTCCGAGTAAGAGCAATCACCTGTGATGGCGGAGTAGGGGAGATGTGCTCATCATGTACACGTATGTTCTAGAAACAGGAATACGTGTCATATTCACAGGCATTATGTGTAAAGTAAGCAGATGCAATTCAAGTTAGAAGCAATACGAGCTAGACATCATACGCAACATGCAACCACATATAATAGTGCCAAGTTAGAGCAAGCACCTGTGATGGTGGAGTAGGGGAGATGTGCTCATCATCTACACAGCTATGTTGACTGTCCAGCCTTGTGTTGTCTTGCGAATCTTGTTGAGAGGATGGCGGAGTAGTATCTGTAGAGACCCCCTGTTTGAGTTGCTCCGAAGGACCACCATCATCCACTGTTGGACTAATTTCCTTTAGCTGTAATGATTTTGCATTGTGAAGTCAAACTGATAAGAAAAAGGAATAAAATTCGCTCTTCAGAACTCATTCATGCATGATACTGACGAACACTACTCGGATGAAAGGCAAACACATGATGCGAGGATGGAATCTGTATGAAAAACAGGATGGTGTGACATATTCACACCTATGATGTGGTAACTAAGCAGAAGGCATTTCAACAAATTAGAAGCACTGCAAGCTAGACACCATATGAAAGATGCAACCAATATCACTCTGCCAAGTTCAAATTGTATGGTGTTTCAACAAATTAGAAGCAGTACATGCTAGAAATCATATGCAAGACACAACCAATATCACAGTGGCGACTTAAAGGTGCCTTATCATAAGTGACTGATGCGGGAGATGCAAGAATAGTAGTTTGATGTAGAAACAGGAACCCTTGTCATATTCATAGGCATTATGTGTAAAGTAAGCAGATGCAATTCAACAAAGTTAGAAGCAATACAAGCTAAACATCATACGCAACATGCAACCATATATAATAGTGCCAAGTTAGAGCAAGCACATGTGATGGTGGAGTAGGGGAGATGTGCTCATCATCTACACAACTACGTTGACTGTCTAGCCTTGCGTTGTCTTGCGAATCTTGTTGGGAGGATGGCGGAGTAGAATCTGTAGAGAACCTCCGTTTCAGTTGCTCGGAAGGACCACCATCATCCAATGCCTTTCCAATTTCCTTCAGGTTTCACTACTGGAATCAGCTACTTTGCCATCTGCCTGATCTTTGCCGTCGGCTAGCGGACGGCAAAGAAGCTCTTTGCCATCAGCTACCGAAAAGCCGACGGCAAAGAGACGGCGGACGGCAAAGAAGCTCTTTGCCATGAGCCCTTTCGTTGCCGTACGCCAGCTGACGGCAAAGATTATTTGCCGTCAGCCAGCTGACGGCAAAGAGGAAGGTGGCCCCCACCCACCCGCCCGTTTAAAAAAACTTAACACCCCACCTATTTGCCGTCAGCTAGCAGACGGCAAAGAGAGACAACGGCGGACGGCAAAGAATGGCGGACGACAAAGAGCTTCTTTAACTAACGGATGTCCA
>NC_057813.1:420414658-420447794 GCF_018294505.1 Triticum aestivum | reverse complement strand
GGCCCCGACACGACACCCAGACACCTCGACACCCGACCCCCCGAGGCCGACAGGGTCTTATATTTGTGAATTATTAGTTAGGTCATATATTTTTTGATTTTGTTATGAAAAACATCATATATAATTGTGTTGATCGGGTTGATTTAAATGTGTAGTTGTTTCACCGCTGCGAGGTTTGGTGTTCGACGACCTCATCGTGCGTTTGACGAGCTCTGCCCCTTCGTTCGTGGGTGAGCACAAATGACATGTCCTCCTCCCCCATTAATTATTTGCTCTGTTCCGGTGTTCGTGCCGATGAAACTTGATAGCTAGCTATATATGTGTCTTGAATCATCAGTATGCATAACCAATATGTGTCTCCCGTTCGAAAGCGTCATAGTTATAAATATGCATGCATTTGCATATTTATAACCTTGATTCTTTTGAATTTTCTAACGCTATCCATGGACAGCCCGAGTATGTATAGATTGGGTTCGTTTTCCCATATGCTTTGCTCCGGATCCGACGCATAAATTTCGTCAGTGCCTCCCATGTTCTCCGGGTACACATCCTCTCTGTTTATTGCAGAGACGTGTATCAGGAGAACAGCGGGGAGGTGCTGCCGAAATTATGCGTCGGATCCGGAGCATAGCATATGGGAAAATGAACCCAATCTACACATACTCGGGTGGGATTAGGACCTATCATTACTTATTAGAGTGTAGGTTGCATGGACGTAATAAAATTGACAATGTAGATCAACTGATGAATATATACATGGTGAATTATATATATAATTGTTGTGTGTCCAGTAGCTCTGAAAGTCAAGATGAGTGATCGTGCATGGATGTATACCGGTCACACTGGTCAGAACAAATGGAGCGCTGAATGGTTCACAAAAACCAAGGGGTTTGTGCAAGCCGCATTTGCAAATTGCCAGAGGAAAACTTGGTGCCCCTATTTCCGATGCGGCAATTGGGAAAAGAGGACAGAGGCTGAAATGGGTAAACACCTGCAGAAGAATGGTTTTACGCCCGATTATACGGTGTGGACATTTCATGGTGATTCTGCCCAACGTGACCGAGCTGACGTGGATCATCGTCGCACCGACGAGCATGGTACCGGGATGGAAAACATGGTGCAAGCCTATGATGATGCTCGGGATTCGGACGAGGAGATGGAGGAATCTGCAAAGGCCTTCAATGAAATGTTGGAGTCTTCAAAACGTCCGCTCCACGAGCACACTGAGCTTTGTTAGTTGGATGCCATCTCACAAGTAATGGCTTTGAAGGCTCAGTTCAACTTGGGCAGAGAATGCTATGACACAATTATGACAGTATTTGGACGCTTTCTACCCAAAGGCCATGTAATGCCTGCAAACCTGTACCAGTCAGACAAAATCCTCCGTGCACTGAAGATGCCCTATGAGAAGATACATGCCTGTGAGAAAGGATGTGCCTTATTTAGGCTTGACTGTGCGGACTTGAACTATTGTCCCATTTGCAAGTGTTGCAGGTATATTGTGGTAGACAACGGTATGGGTGAGAAGACACAGACCACAATCCTTGTTAGTGTTCTTTGGTATATGCCAATCGTACCAAGACTTCAACGTCTTTTCATGGTCGAAAAGACGGCCAGACAGATGACATGGCACAAAACAGGCAAAAGAACCGAACTAGATGCAGATGGGAAACTGATGATGGTACACACATCGGATGGTGTTGCGTGGAAAAGGTTTGATGAATTACATGCTGACAAAGTGGCAGATCCGAGGCATCCTCGACTCGGCATCAACACCGATGGGTTCAGTGTGTTTGGTATGACGGCAGCCCAATACAGTTGTTGGCCCGTATTTGTCTTTCCACTCAATCTCCCCCCCCCGGACAGATTATGCAAAGAAAGAACATTTTCCTGACATTGATAATTCCAGGGCCCAACTATCCGGGGAAAAATATGAATGTGTACATGCAGCCGCTTAAGGACGAATTGCAAGAATCCTGGGATAATGGGTTCAAGACATACGACACCTATAGCAAACGAAACTTCATAATGCGTGTCTGGTACATGTACTCGACGCATGACTTGCCGGCGTATGCGCTATTCGTTGGCTGGTGTGTGCATGGAAGGTTCCCGTGCCCCACATACAAGGGAGCTCTTGAGTTTCGTTGGCTTCAGGCCGATCGCAAGTTTTCTTGCTTCGACATGCATAGACAGTTCCTGGATCCTCGCCATAAGTTCAGGAAAGACAAGAAGAACTTCATCAGAGGTAGAGTTGTAAAAAACTCTGCACCACCTGCGTTGACAGGCCAACAGACCCTGGATCAGTTAAACGCTCTCGAGCCAGATCCAGAGCGTCCAGGGTACTTCAAGGGGTATAATTCTGAGCACGCCTGGACTCACAAAACATGCTTATGGGATCTGCCGTACTTCAATGACCTCCTTTGCCCACACAACATCGACGTGATGCACACTGAGAAGAATATCGCCGAGGCACTTTTTGGTACATTGTTCGGCATAGATGGGAAGTTAAAGGATAATACTAAGGCTAGAGTCGATCTGGAGGCGCTATGTGATAGGCCGTTACAAAACATGAAAGAACCGAAAGGAAAGCAGAACTGGACGAAGCCAAAGGCATGGTTCAATCTTGTAAGGCCAACTATGAGGGAAATTATCGTGGGTGAAAATGCAGTTGATGTTCCCCGATGGGTATGTAGTGAATCTAAAGAGAGGAGCGAGTCTTGATAAATTGAAGATATTTAGTCACAAGAGTCATGATTGGCACATATGGATTGAGCGTGTAATGCCGGTGATGTTGCGTGGCTTCATCCCTGAGGATGAATGGCTAGTACTGGCAGAACTCAGCTATTTCTTCCGTGTTCTTTGTGTGAAAGAACTATCGCCTGGCGTGCTAGAAGAAATGGAAGAGTAGGCGCCAGAGTTGATCTGCAAGTTAGAGAAGATCTTTCCACCGGGCTTCTTTAATCCAATGCAGCATTTGATTTTGCATCTCCCGACAGAGGCAAGATTGGGGGGCCCGTGCAAAATCGTTGGTGCTACCAAACTGAGAGGATGCATAAGACGCTTCGAGAAAAATGTAAAAATAAACTTAGAATTGAAGCGTCCATGGCTGAGGCATTCATCACCGAGGAGGCGGCAAACTTCGTGACAGCACACTACGAAACCAAAAATTTTCATTTGCATAATCCGAAGCCTCGGTACAATGCTGACGAGCCTAAAAAGGGTGGATCCAACCTCAGCCTATTCAAAGGCAATCTCGCACCAGCCAGTGTTTCAAATCCAGTATCTTTGGATAACGAAGAATGGCGGACCATTTCGTTGTATATCTTCACCAACCTGATAGAAGTGCGGCCGTACATCGAGTAAGTTCTCGGTACATTGTTTCGCAACTTCTATTTCCTTTGAACTGGTCTTATTCCTGGATATTTCATACAGTCGATACGACGCCCTATTCTCGTATGGAGCGGTGATCCAAAAGGATTCCGTCGAAGAGTATGAGCTTCTCGCAAAGCAAGGAGGCGGCTATCCCGGTTTCATCTCTTGGTTCAAACAAACGGTAAATTCTATTAGACAATTTCATTTCATTCGCTAATTTGTGCGTAATGCAACAATCCTTTCATATTAAACTTGTAGGCTAATTCAGAGTCTATGGACACCGAATTGAAACAAGACGCTAATGGTTTTGACTATAAGGTCCGTTCATTTGACAAATACGACATCAACGGGTATCGTTTTCGTACATATGGCAAAGAGCTATCTATGGCCGACCGAAAGTCTATAAATTGTTATGTATCTGCTATCGGCAAAGGAGGTACCAAGTATTATGGGAGAGTTGAAGCAATTTATGAACTTCTATTCTATGGTGAAAACCCACCGAATGTCGTAGTCTTCAAATGTTATTGGTTTCGGCCGAAGGAGACTAGGACTCATGAACATATAGGGCTAGTTGAAATCAACCAAAGCACCCATTTAGATGTTCCTGATGTCTATATTATGGCTCAACAGGCGACCCAATTATTCTATCTACCCTGGGCCTGCCAAACTAATCCAAATCTGAAAGGTTGGGATGTCCTTTATGAAGTGCCGCCACGTGCTAGACTATCTCCCCCAAAGGAAGAGGATTATGAACCTCACATTAACCTGGACACATATGAAGGAGAATTCTTCCAAGAGACACGTCTTTCCAAAAAGCGTTTCAAGAACCGTTATACTTCACCCCAAAACATTGAAGTAGACAGCGACAGTGAATCCCACATCACCCCAGAGGAGGAACAAGAAGAGCCGGAACAAGAAGAGGTTACTGCTGCGGAAGACCTCTCAATGCTTGACCGATTACGTAAAGGTGGCCTTCCACATGTTGATGCCACTGAACCCTCTGAGCCCGTCATTGATTATAGTGATGATGATGATTATGCATTTATTGATGATACTGATCAAGATTATTAGTAGTGTCAGGTATTCAATTTTTTTATGTTGTACTTGATGATGATACACTTAAGTGATATACATATTATTATTCATGTCGGTATTTTTTTATGTTGTACTAATTTCGTTTACTCTTTGTCATGGCAGGTGTTGAAAGATGGAAGGGGAGCCGACTGAGGCCAAGGACAAACGTGCCCAAATTGAAGGTGTGCCACACCATCAAGGTAGCTCCAGCTTATATCAGTTCGGGCGGAATTGGGTAATGTGGTTTGCTTCATGATTAATGCAATTCATTCATCATGCTAGCTTGAGCCCTTTAATTACTAATTTACTTTGTTTCTCTCTTTCAGGCATGCTACAATAAGATGGATAAGGTGCCAGAGGGGTACGACCTGTATGTCATGGCCCACATTGCCTCTTACAAGCAAGTCAAGGGGAAGGCGAGGAAATGGGAGGAGTTTAACCCGAGCAATCCAGAGCAGGTGATGAGGTCCCATGGCTCCATAGCCATTGATCCAGAGATTGCTCCTGAGACCACGGTGAGTTTAATTTGAATGGACGTTACTTGCTAGTCTTAACATTTGAGTGTCATCGTGATAACGAAACATTGGAAATGATCTTTGGTGCAGCGTAACTCCACACAAGCATCACACGATCCTTCTCCAGCTACTGGCATGAGCCAGCCCGCTCCCACACCTCCATGATCAAGGTAAGTTTCTCTAGTTTTTTGCTTAACAAATGCATAAAGACCTAGACTTAGCTTTATTTCATCCAATATGCTTACCTTAATGACCTAGCTAGAGTTAGCTTCTTTTCCTGCAAAATGACTTAATAAGCTTACCGACCTCCAAAACCAGCCATTTTACCTAATTTAACTCTAAAACGATCTTTACTTAGCTTTGTTTCCTCCAAAATGACCTAAGTTAGTTATAATATGCTTAGTTAACTAGGTTTGCTCAATAATGACATGTACTTACCTTACTTATGTAAAAAAACGGCATAATTAGCTTAGTTAGCTCATAAATGATCCATTTTACCTACATTAGCTCTAAAATGATGCATTTTACCTAAGTTAGCTCATAAACGATCCATTTCACCTAAGTTACCTCACAAACGATGGCGTGCTTCTTCTTCTAGTCACCTTTTCCTAACTTTCTTATTTGCCATTTTGTAGATTTCATTCACTTCTCGGAAGCTAGCTTGCTATGTGTATGCTACGATGGTTGCAACTATGGAGTGCTTGTTTTTTATTTCACTCTCTTCTAGTATTCTTCTAATGGTTGCAACTTATGTGTATGCTACGATGGAACTTGCTATCTTGATGAAACTTTGCATTGTAATATGTATGTGCAACCTCCTAATGGTTGCAACTTATGTGTATGTGCAACTTGCTATGTATGAGTGGATGGAACTATATATGTATGTACGATGAAACTTATGTGCTGTTAAATAGCCCTATGAAATATATCTATATGTCATATATATTTGCTGTGAAAATTGTTGAATTTAAAAAAAAACAGAAAAAAGAGACAATATGCAGGCTCTTTGCCGTCGGCCACCGACGGCAAAGGGCTCTTTGCCATCAGCAGCAGACGGCAAAGAGGCCACGTGGCAGCAACTATGCTTCCTAGGAGGCTGACCTATTTGGTCAGTTTGCCAACAGTGGCTGACGGCAAAGAGGAAAAAACTTTGCCTACAGCGGCGGACGGCAAAGAGGAAAAAAAACTTTGCCTACAGCGGCGACCGGCAGAGGCTTGCCGTTAACCACCTGACGGAGTAACAGCGCAAATATTGCTGTCAGCATTCTTTGCCATCGGCAGCTGAGGGCAAAGGACCCTTTGCCGTCAGCCGCCCGAAGCGGACGTTAATGTAGCTCTTTGCCGTCCCTTTCATTGCCGTCCACTTTTTCCGTCCGCGGCCGACAGCAAAGACCTTTGCCATCCGCCATCCATGCCTTTGCTGTCCGCCGTGGCAGATGGCAAAGTAGCAGATTCCTGTAGTGTTTATTGATTTTTCATTGTGAGGTCATACCGACAAGAAAAAGGAATATAATTCGCTCTTCAGAACTCATTCATACATGATACTGACGAACACTACTCTGATGAAAGGCGAAGTCATGATATGAGGATGGAATATGTACGAAAAAATGGACGGCTTGACATATTCAAACCTATGATGTGGTAACTAAGCAGAAGGCACTTCAACAAATTAGAAACACTGCAAGACACCATATGGAAGGTGCAATCAATATCACTCCGCCAAGTTAAAATTGTCTCGTCATAGGTGGCGTTCATCAAACAACAAGCAATACATGCTAGAAATCATATTCAAGACGCAAACCAATATCACACTGACAACTTAAAGGTGTCCCATCATAAGTGACTGATGCAGGATACACAAGAAGAGTAGTTTCATGTAAGAACATGGTGTGATAGACAGATATAGTATGTACCAAAAACAGGAAAGCGTGTCATATTCACATGTATCACGTGTAAGCTAAGCAGATGCAGTTTACACTAATTAGGAGCAATACGAGCTAGACACCATATGCAACATGCAACTAGATATCACACTGCCAAGTTAGAGCAAGCACCTTGGATGGTGGAGTAGGGGAGCGGAGACTTGGACCTTGTAATGCACTATCAGTACAAGGAGAATCGGTACAGAAGCTCCGTTTACGTTGCTGCAGAGGACCACCATCATCGCCTTCCTTACTCTTTTACTTCCTCTTTCTTGATTTTGCCTTGTCAAGTCAAACCCACTGTCGGTGTCAAAACCGGCGGATCTCTGGTAGGGGGTCCCGAACTGTGCGTCTAGGCGGATGGTAACAGGAGATAAGGGACACGATGTTTTACCCAGGTTCGGGCCCTCTTGATGGAGGTAAAACCCTACGTCCTGCTTGATTAATATTGATGATGTGTATTACAAGAGTGGATCTACCACGAGATCAAGGAGGCTAAACCCTAGAAGCTAGCCTATGGTATGATTGTTGTAATGGAGGTTATGTCCTACGGACTAAAGCCCCCCGGTTTATATAGACACCGGAGAGGGCTAGGGTTACACAGAGTCGGTTACAATGGTAGGAGATCTACATATCCGTATTGCCAAGCTTGCCTTCCACACCAAGGAAAGTACCATCCGGACACGGACGGAGTCTTCAATCTTGTATCTTCGTAGTCTTGGTGTCCGGCGGACGATGATAGTCCGGCTGTCCGGACACCCTCTAGTCCAGGACTCCCTCAGTAGCCCCTGAACCTGGCTTTAATGACGACGAGTCCGGCGCGCATAATGTTCGGCATTGCAAGGTGGGTTCCTCCTTTGAATAATCCCGAGAAGATTGTGAACACCAGGATAGTGTCCGGCTCTGCAAAATAAATTCCACGTCCCACCGTAGAGAGAATAATATATACACAAGTTCACTCTGCTGACGTATTTTGCGGCACGACATCACACCACTACCAAGCCTTTACTTGAATCGTTTTTTACTATACCACCTCAGCGCGTTTAGCGAAGCGGTTTCCTTGGCACGTCTTGTCGAAGCAGAGATCGTGTTCCCCCTTATTCCGGGATTCTCATCAATATGGGCGTGGGTAACCCAACCGCGCCCGTCGCCACGTCTCCTCTATCGAAGGCGAATACCAAACGGTCACGGAGACGGCTCTTGGTATTTTCCCTCTTTATAATAGGACCAAGGCTCGTTTCTTCTCTTGAATCTTCCATCGAATCCTCTCCCTGCTCCAAGTTCCAAACACTCAGAGCCCTAGATTCAAGTGCTTCGGACCTTCAACAATGTCTGGCTCCGACCTTCAGGGCCGGTGGATGCCCTCCTCCATCACGGAGGAGGACGTGTTAAAGCTGCGTGAGGCCAAGTACCTGTCTTACGAGGTTTCGCATAGGTTGCCCGCCGAAGGGCAGGCCATCCCCACCCCCGAGCCCGGCGAGTATATCGTCTTTGTATCCCACCTCCGTCGGGGTTTAGGCTTCCCGATGGATCCCTTTGTGAGAGGGCTCATGTTTTACTATGGGCTGGAATTCCATGACTTGGCTCCGGAGTCCATCCTCCATATCTCCGCATTCATCATTCTCTACGAAGCCTTCCTCCACGTCACCCCTCACTTCGGCCTGTGGCTGAAGACCTTCAATGTGGAGCCGAAGATGATCGGGTGGCGTCAAGCAGAGTGCGGCGGGGCGGCCGTAAGCAGGAGGGCTGATGCCCCGTGGCCCGAGGGCTCCTTCCAAGAGGAGCTCGGCTTGTGGCAGCGGGAGTGGTTCTATATCACCGCTCCGAAGGGCAGCAGGCAGAAGCCGCCGCCTCCATTCCGCTTGGGACCTCCACGGCGGTTGATGTCGTGGGTCAACCAAGGGCTCGATTGGGGGCCATCAAAAGACGTGCCCCTATTGCAGGGCCGGATTCGAGACCTCCAGGCGAGGGAGATCGATCTGGTCGTGGTGATGCAGGTTATGCTGATTAGGCGTCTCCTGCCCTGCAAACGCTGTCCTCTCCGGCTATGGGAGTTCAATCCGGAGGGACCACGAATTCCCCAACACTTCATGGGTACGACACCTGTGGAGATGTACAAATTGTTCTTCGGACCACAGGCGGTGTGTCCGGAATTGACCGAGGATGCCGGCTTAAGCTGCAATCGCCCGGATACTCAAGTAAGTAGCTCAGTGTTCGGACGTACCATTTGTTTGCCTTTCTACAATTCGCCTTTTAACCCGTTATCCTTCAGCAGGAGTGGATAGCGCAAGCAAAGCTGATACGGTGTCCGACCGCCCTCCCAGAGACCGCGCCGGAGCCCGTGCTGGTCAAAATGTTGGAGGTTGCGCCTTTAGAAGAAGGCAAAGGGGAAAACAGAGGAGCTACCGCCTCGCCCAAGGGGGCGCTTGAAGAAGGGGGGACCGAGAATCCCTCCCTTCAGGGGGAGAAGAGGACCGCCTCCGAAGACCCGGGGGCCAAAGCCCCTAAGCGGGGGAAGAAATCTTCACCAGAGGGTCCTGCGTCCGGGGAGGCCCCGGCCGCACAATCTTCTCCAATGAGCCGTGAGTAAAAAGGGGGGTTCATTAATAAGAAACATCCCTATTTGTGCTTCTGAGGATAACCGAAATTTTTACCTTGTAGTTCGGATTTGCGGCCTTCTCAAATGAGCTTGTCTTCGAGGGATCTTCGTCCGGAGATGATGGAGAGCGAGACGCCTCCGTCTGCTGCACCGTCGGATAGGGCGGACGAGCCTGAAGTGTCGTCAAGGAGGGTATCCCCGAGCCCGGCAGAGCCGAAGAGTTCGGCGCCGACTAGTGTTCGGCCGGGGGAGCTGAAGGATCTGCTTGAGAGGGCGTCCGTCTCAGAAGATCACCGTGCATTGATGAGCATGGTGATTGGAAGGATTTTGTCCGCCAAAAGCGGATTGCATAATGCCGTCAGGAGTTTGCTGGCGGGGTTTGAGGTACGTAAAAACGACGCGCCTTTTTGATAGTTTTGCACATAAAAGTATGCCCTGTATAGATAGTAGCCCCTGAGACTTGGTAGGTTGTCGAAAGCGACATCGTGCCGAGGATCAAAATCGCAGGTATTAAGTGTTGCCTTTCCTATGCAGGTGGCGGCTAGTCCGGGGGCTAGCCGGACTGATGGAGTTGCCGAATTAATGCGGCAACTCGATGTGGCGGATGCAGACATCGCGCTAGTCAACAAGCGACTTGATGAGTCGCAAGGTAAATTGGCTCTCTGCAGTCACCTATTAGGGGAGTTAGTGCCCACCTCTTACAATATTTATGCTTGACACAGATGGTGCTGCTACTGTGGAGAGCCTGCGGGCAGAACTTGCTCAAGCCAAGGAGCAAGCCAGAAGGAGTGATGCGGCTGCCTCAAGGGCGGCCGAGGAGTTAGAGGCTGAAAGGGCTGCACACTGCCGAAGCAGGGAAGAGATGGCCGGATTGGCCGTTAAATTGAAGGATGCTACCGACCGCAATGAGGCTCTTGAAAAGGAGTGCCTATCGGACCGAGAAGACCTGGGGAAGACCACCGCCGAAGCCAAGGATGCTCGTTCTGCAATGCGGGCTATGAAGGAGGAGCTGCGTCAGGCCGGAGACATTGTTGCTGGCAAGCCTTTTCTGCTACGCCGCAGGTTTACGGATCCAAAGTATGTCCAGCTTGGCCAGCTGTGGGGTCTGGAGGATCCATATATGGACTTAGCGGCGAGTGCGGCAGATGCCGTTGTGCACTTCCGAAGCCAGAAGGATCACAAGACGGAAGAGCTATTTTGGTCTCAATTCCATAGTCCGGATCGTTCACTTCCGCTGACCGATTGGTTGGCCGAGTGGGCAGAGCTGAATAGGTTGTCCGGACTTGCCATGACGGATATCATGACTCATGTCTGGCCGGATAGGCCCAAGCCGACGAGCTATTTTGGCCTATTGCAGCAGTTTCTTGGGGCGGTGCCGCATATCAACGAGATGAAGCGGTCGGCCTGCATAGAGGCTGCGCGGATGGCCCTTGCCCGTGTGAAGACACATTGGACAGAGATGGATGCCACCACAGTTGCAACCCGGGGTTCGGACAAAAGCCGGTTACCCGCCGAGCACTATTTTGGGGAAGTTATGCATGGTGCTCGTGTAATAGAGTCGCAGTGCTCGAAAGATGTCACGTTCAAATGAACGTTTTATTTTGAAAAACAATGGTTATGATGTAATCGCTTTTTATACTTGTGCGTTCCAAGTATTGTAATATCTCCTATGCGGCTGTTTATGTATACATGTGTATAACCTGAAAGATGGCAGTCTTCGGCTTCATCCCCCACGCACAAGGTGCGGGGATGTTCGCAAAAATAGCGCGCTTTCACACTTAATCCGACGTCTCGGTCCCGTTAAGGAGGTGGTAGCGTAGCAAACGAGGCAACCGGACTATGATGCTTTATCACTTTCACTTAGCCATTGGAGTTCGAGGGTGGGGCTACGATATAGCCCCTGGGGGCACCGCGCTCTCCGAATTCGGGGCGCGTGTGTACCTGACCGGGAAACGGTCCTTCGTCAAAGCAGAGGAATTCTAAACATTCCGGTGGTCGATCGAGTGGTTGACCAGTCTCTCGCTGTATCATGACAGTCAGTTTTCGGCTTTCTCTACTGAGGTGCTCGCCCAGCCGAACTGGGGCACAATCGCAGTAGTTCTCCTGGTGCTGCGTCAGCCGATGATACGGAACGTAAGGCAGCAAAACACAGGAGCCGGGCAAACCCAACATTTGACCAAAGACATGATTCGGAGCTGATGCATATAAGGCCTAACTCGAGACACCGAACACTCCCTAAGGTGTTCGGTCTTTATAATAATGGGCGGAAGAATGCCCTAAGCCCCTAGTGTCCAGGTTCGGGCAAGGTCCTCTGACGCGGCCGATGCAAAAACGTCAGGCTCCACTCTGGTTATAATGAGAAGCCAGGGGATTATAGCAACAAGAGACAGTAAAAAAGGTTTACGTAGGGTCTTAATCTGAAAAGAATCCTTGCAACGGGTCCCTACTGCACGTCTGCGCCTGTGTCTCCGTTGTGCCGTTATCCTGGACGGGTGTGCATGTTGTTCATCTGTAAAAAGAGAGGAACTTAGTTTGAAAGGAAATCGTGCGAAAAAAGGTATATGAAAAATATTAATAAGGAAAGCGGAGTCTATATTAGCTCGTTGTTGCTTATACGCACAACCCCTTGTGAAGGGGTGTGCGGCTAGGGAGCCCCTAGCTTATTTATGCTGGACTCGTCTATCCGTGTACGGGGTCTTTAAATGACCCTCGCAATGAAATGATGCCACGTGGACCGGGCATTTTAAGTGTAAGAGACGCGTAATGTAGTATGGCGTTGAAGCGGACAAAAGCTTCACGTCCCAATAGTGCTTAATAGCCACTTTCGAACGGGGCGACATGAAAGATTAGCTTTTCGTGTCGGAAGTTGTTCGGTGTCACGCCCAATATGCGACCCTATCCAAAAGGAACTCGAAGGTCCCACCAAGGATAGACCCGCATATTGAAACGCTTTTGCAAGGTGGATATCATTACATTAACATTACATAATAGATGGGGATACATATATAAGGCATACAATGCCACACGAATACAACATCACATCATGTACAAGAGATCAACATCCGACTACAGATGAAACACAAACGGAAACTCAAACGACATCCACCCTACTAGCCCAGGCTGCCGACCTGGAACCTAACCCCTGATCAAAGAAGAAGCAGAAGAAGAACTCAACGCAAGCAAGCATCGCTCTCCCGTCATGATCATCGCATAACCTGTACCTACAACTGTTGTTGTAGTAATCTGTGAGCCACAAGGACTCAGCAATCCCATTACCATGGGTATCAAGACTAGCAAAGCTTAATGGGAAAGGAAGGGGTAAAGTGGTGAGGTTGCAGCAGGGGCTAAGCATGATATGGTGGCTAACCAACGCAAATAAGAGCGAGAAGAGAGCAATGATCAAGAGGTGATCCTGAACACCTACTTACGTCAAACATAACCCAGAAACCGTGTTCACTTCCCGGACTCCGCCGAGAAGAGACCATCACGGCTACACACGCGGTTGATGCATTTCAATTCGGATCTGGTGTCAAGTTATCTACAACCGGACATTAACAAATTCCCATCTGCCACATAACCGCGGGCATGGCTCTCGAAAGTTTATACCCTGCAGGGGTGTCCCAACTTAGCCCATGACAAGCTCTCGCGATCAACGAAGGAATAGACCTTCTCCCAGGAAGACCCGATCAGACTTGGAATCCTGGTTTACAAGACATTTCGACAATGGTAAAACAAGACCAGCAAGACCTCCCTGCGTGCCGACATCCTGATAGTAGCCGCGCGTATCTCGTCTCAGGCCACGACCGGATGAGCACTACGTACAACTAGAACCAGCCCTCAAGTTTCCCTGAGGTGGCGCTGCAAGTGGCTCTAGTTTGGACCAACACTTAGACAAGCATTGGCCCGGGGGGGCTAAAATAAAGATGACCCTTGGGATGCGCGACTCCCAAGGGAAGAAGGTAATAGGTGAGGTAAATGGTAAAACCAAAGTTGGGCCTTGCTGGAGGAGTTTTATTCAAAGTGAAATGTCAAGGGGGTCCCATAAATCACCCGACCGCGTTAGGAACGCAAAATTTGGGAACATAACACCGGTATGACGGAAACTAGGGCGGCAAGAGTGGAACAAGACACCAGGCATAAGGCCGAGCCTTCCACCCTTTACCAAGTATATAGATGCATTAATAATATAAGAGATATTGTGATATCCCAACATAACCCTGTCCATCATGGGGCAATCTTCAACTTCACCTGCAACTAGCAACGCTATAAGAGGGGCTGAGCAAAGCGGTAACATAGCCAAACAACGGTTTGCTAGGAAGGGTGTCAAAGGTTAGAGGTTCATGGCAATTTGGGGAGGCTTGAGGAACAAGTTATAGGAAGCGCAGCAAAGCGATAGAACGAAACAACTAGCATAGCAATGATAGTAGTGAGATCCACGGTAGCGGTCATCTTGCCTGAAATTCCGCAAGGAAGAAGAACGAGTCCATGAAGAAGATGAAGCCACGAAGACGAACCACACGTAGACGAACGCATCCTCACGATCGCAATGAAACGGGAACTATCGAGAAGAAGCACACAACATAGTAAACACACCACACATAGGCAAGACATGATGCACAACAAGCATGATGCATGAGAAAGCTAGATGAGGCTACTCATGGCAAGAGATGATGCAAACAAGAACAACACATCAAGGCAATTTTAAATCAGGCCGGAAACAACATATAACAATTCCGGCAAGTCCTCATATGCAAATATCGAAATTGGTCCAGAACTGAATAAACCTTATGTTCAAGTTGTTAAACAGCAAGTTAATATGCACCAAGATGATCTACACGAAATTCTAGTCAAGTTACATATAAAGTTCATTAGATTCGGAGCTACGGCCTAGAAGATATGAGCAAAACAAGTTAAACATGGCATTGATGCAAAATGCATACAAACATCAAGAAAACACCTCAAAACAAGGATGTAACATGATAATATGAAGCTACATGCAAAAACAAGCAAGTTTCATATAGAGCACACTCAAAACGGAGCAACGGTTCAACACATACACTCTATACAAGACATAACAACAATCTGTCCATAATAGCAACTAGGCATATTGCAAGCATCAAAACAACAAGCTACAGCACCCCAACATAATAACAAAATGCATGAGCATGAAGTACAGGTAAAGCACAACAAAACATGAACAATGAGCTATCTCCAGAAATCAATGGATCATGCTCAAAAAGACATGGAGATATTGCAAATAATAACAGTTTCAGACTTTGCAGAAATAACATCAGGTTGTAATGTTTAGAGCTATCAAACAACATGTTACAGGAACATATTATGGCAAACAAAGGCATGGCATGAATCTACTAATTGCATAGATCAAAAGTCCCTAACTGACCATGAGCCAAAAAGGAACCGAAGATATGATGGCACCCATGTAAACATGGCAAGTTATATTACAGATTCATACATAGCAGGAACAACAATAAGTAGGCATGTTGGTGAGCTTGAACCACTCACCACAGAGCAATACATGGCATGGCAAGGCAACCAACAGTAAGAAGACATGTTTATGAATCTAAGCATGGCAATTGCAAGGTCATAGGGTTCATGGATCACTAGGAAAACACATAGAAACAACTAAACTTAATGTAAACAGGCTGATAGCAACATTATCAAGCAACTTTGGAGCAAGATTACAACAATCTACAGCAAGCTATAATTGCAAACAAGGGCATGAATGGATAGAGCATGACATGTATATCAAAACATGTTTATAGGACATCTCCAGATTATGCACAAAATGACTAGTAGAAGCATGTTAACATAGCAACAAAATATAACAGAATCTGTCAGGAAAACAGCAACAGCAAGTACCCGATTTAGCAAGCTCGATGCACTCAGCACACAAATCACAAAAATACATGGATAGCATCTCTGGAAAGATGGCATGGCATAGATCAAAACACATGTAGACATCAACCTCATAAGATGCACACATCAAACATGGCAAAAATGACAAATGAGCATGTTATAATAGTTTCAGCAGATTAACAGCAACATGCACTCTTCCAACAGCATTTCGGGCATCAAGATGAACTCAAATGAAAATGATGCAATGGAGCGAAATGAAGTACTCGTCGAGACGAACAATTTGACATATTACACGCATGAAATGGAGCTACGGATGCAGAGATACAGCATGATGAACATGGCATGATAATATTAACATAACAGGGACTTTGACGAATTTCAACCTCGGGCGGGAAATCGGGCGGACATGTCCGGGCCCAACCGGACATGTTCGGCGGCTGAATGGAGGCAGAGGAGGCCATGGCGCGGCGACGAGGTCCCGGTGGCGAAGGAGACCGGTGGGGGCGGCGGAGCACACGAGATCCAGCGGATCCGAAAGAGGGCAAGGCCGAGGAACCGTTCCCGACGACGGAGCATCGCCGGCGAGATCCTCTGGCGGGGACTGCGAGGAGAGAGAGAGGGAAGTGAGAGGAGGTAGGAGGAGGAGAGAGGCGGGGCTGGCGGCAACCTGGCGGACAAAGGAGGCGGGGTCCGGTCGAGGCGTTCGGGCGCGGGGAGCACTCGGGCGAGGGCATCGGCGGCGGGCGGCTGCCTCAGGCGAAGGCGACGATGGCGGCGACTGAGCGCGGCGACGAAGACGCTGGATCGGGGCGACGGGGAGCGAGGCGGGCTCGTCCAGGCCCAAATGGGCTTCCCAGGGCCCGATCTGGGTCCTGGCGGGCTGCGGCGGCGGAGCTGGACACGGGAGGACAGGTGGCGGCGCGGGAGAGGCCAAGAGCGGTGGCTGCGGTGGCGCGGGCCAATGGCGACGCGACAAGTGGCGGGGAGAGGTGGTCGGCGGCGGATCCGAGGAGGAGGCGGCGGCTGGAAGGTGTCTGGTGGTGGTTGGGGGCGCGGATTTCGAGGAAGGAGGAAGGAGAAGTCCAAAAATGGCATGAGGGGGTCTATATATAGACAAAGGCTAGGGTTTGGTGGGTTTAGGGGGGGTTTCGGACCCTCGGATCGCGATCGAGCGGCTCCGGACAGAGGGTGAACTAGGAGAGTCCAAATGAGGTGCGGTTTTCGGCCACGCGATCGTGATCGAACGACCGAGAGCATGGAGGGGAGTTAGATGGGCTTTGGGCCACTTTGGAAGGGGTGTTGGGCTGTAACAAAAGAGGGCTTTAGTGGTTACCCGGTTAACCGTTGGAGTACCAAACGACCTCCAAATGGCACGAAACTTGACAGGCGGTCTACCGGTGCTATACCAAGGCCGCTTGACAAACCTCGGGACATTCCGAGAAAGTTTAACACCCGCACATGAGAAGTGGTAAAAGGGGGCGCCGGAGGACATAGGAGTGCCGGATTGCAAAACGGACAACGGGGAAAAAGCTCGGATGCATGAGACGAACACGTATGCAAAATGAAATGCACATGATGACATGATAAAATTCAACACGCAAGCAAATGACATGGCAACAACGATGAATAACTGGAAGACACCTGGCGCATCGAATCCGGGGCATTACATTCGGTGAGCCGAACACAACTTCTAGTAATAGGGAGCCTGTGCACTTGGCGTAAGGGCCTGGCGTCACTCCTTTAAAGGAAGTGCGGCTATGTCGAATTTTAGTAAGGTCTATCCCCAACTTGCGGATTGTGTTTGGATATAGCAGGTTTAAATCGCTGCCTCCGTCCATTAGGACTTGTGTAAATTGTAGTCCGTCGATTATAGGATCCAATATCAGAGCAGTCCATCCTGCATTCCGAACACTTCTGGAATAATCCAGGTGGTTAAAAGTGATTGGTTTTGACATCCAATCTCGAGGTTCCGCTGGGGTGGACCGTGCGAGACCCATCTTAGCGGGTGCCACATTGTTTTTCCGCATTATCACATGAAGTGAGTTTACTGCTTTGACTTCTTGTGGGAAAGTCTTTTGTTTTTCGGCGCTCTGCTGGTGGGGTTTATCCTCGTCCTCGCTTTATGCGTCGAGCCCCTTGTGTTCGGTGTTGAGTTGGTCGGACTGTTTGAAAACCCAACAATCTCGGTGGGTGTGGTTTGCAGGCCTTCCAGGGGTACTGTGGATTTGACATATTCGATCCAAAATTTTGTTTAAGTTGGATAGCTCATCACTGTTATCCTTAAGAGGTAGTGTTTTCTTGTTTGGCTGCGAGCTTTTGAATCCGGCGTTGACCGCCGTATTCTTTGGGCTTTTTTATTTATTCCGGCGCTGATCCTTTCTGCGCCGTGATTTTCCGTTTCCATCTCTAATCTCGGATGTACTCGGGTCGCTGGTGCTGCATCTTGCTAGTCAGCTGTCTTCCCCCGCGCAAAAGCGGGTCATGAGGCTTGTTAGCGTGGACATTGTACTTGGCTTTTCTTGGCCGAGGTGTCTGGCGAGCCATTCGTCTCGGACGTTGTGTTTAAAAGCTGCTAAGGCTTCGGCGTCCGGACAGTCGACTATTTGGTTCTTTTTAGTAAGGAACCTATTCCAGAATTTGCGCGCTGACTCTCCGGGCTGTTGAGTTATATGACTTAGATCGTCTGCATCCGGAGGGCGGACATAAGTCCCTTGAAAATTTGCTCTGAACGTGTCCTCGAGCTCTTCCCAACTTCCAATGGTGTTTTCTGGGAGGCTTTTGAGCCAGTGCCGAGCTGGCCCCTTGAGCTTGAGGGGTAGATATTTTATGGCGTGGAGATCATCTCCTCTAGCCATATGTATGTGTAGTATGTAATCCTCTATCCAGACTCCAGGGTCTGTTGTTCCATCGTAAGCCTCTATGTCTATGGGTTTAAACCCTGCTGGGAATTCATGATCCAGCACCTCATTGGTGAAACATAGTGGGTGTGCGGCGCCCCTGTATTTGGGTGTGCCGTTGTCTTCGAACACTTGGTGTGTTGTCCTGCTTCCCGGGGCCCTCTTTTTTGGCCCGTAAATGGACCTGGCTGGGCCATCTGTTTTCCCAGGGTCATGAGTCGGCTTATGTGCGGCGCCGCTTGTAGATTTTGTCCTATCATCTGGTCGTCTATCCGGCCAGGCGGCCTCTTTGTTTTTTGACTGTGGGGGCTCTATGGCTTCCGCGTCAAATTTTGGCAGCAGCTTGCGCTTCGGATAGCTCTTTGATTGATGGCCATTGCCGGATTTGTCTGCGGTTTTGAGCACTTTGCTCCACCTCGCTCTGAGTATGTGTTCCGCTGTTTTGAGCTTCCATTTTTCCTTCTTCAAGCTTTTTGCGGTGGCGACGAGTCTTCCGTGAAGGTTCTTATGCTCCGATGGTATGTCCGGCGTGAAGTCGTCCGGACTGTTGGTTTCGCCGGGATTGGATTGATTATCCGATTTGTCCTGTTCGGATGGTTGCTTGGTTGCATGTTCGTCGTTCACTGGTTTGCCCTGCTCTAACGCTGGGTCGTTGGGAATGCTGTCTTTGCCGAGGCGGGGCTTAGGGCGGCGCTTGCGTCGCCGTTTTGGTTGTTTATCGGCGGGATTATCCTTTTCCGCGCCCCGTTGTTTCTCGTCGTCGCTTCCTTTTGGGGTATCCACCATATATACTTCATATGCCGTGGTGGTCTTCCAGTGCCTTGTAGGCGCTGGTTCTTGATCGTCTCCGGCATCGTCGTCCATACCGTCGATGTCTTCGTAGTCATAGTCTAGCATGTCTGTTAGATCATCGACAGTGGCTACAAAGTGGGTGGTGGGTGGGCTTTGAATTTCTTCGTCGTCCGCATCCCAACCATCCTGGCCATAATCCGGCCAGGGCTCTCCGGATAGCGAGAGATGCTTTAGCGAATTTAGGATGTCACCAAGGGGCGAGTATTGGAAGATATCCGCGGCGGTGAAATCCATGACCGGCGCCCAATCAGATTCGATTGGCAGGGGCGCGGGAGGTTCGGAGTCCGGTAAGGAGTCCGGTACCTCGGAGTCACGAGTTTTGCAAAGGACGAGGTTAGTATTTGGCTCCATCGCCGTGGAAGTTGCAGCCCCCGAGGCGGTGTCCAGCCACCGGTCCTCGATCTGCGCGATCGGCTCCGGACTAAGGGCCGGAGTAGATTCATATGCGGCCACCAAGGCACTGTCCGGGGGCAGAGTTAGATCATGCCCATCGTGACAGTGCGGCACGCTCGGCTGTGGCTCGGATCCGTCGAAGATCAAGTCTCCGTGGATATCTGCCGTGAAGTTTAAGCTTCCAAATCTGACCTGACGGCCAGGGGCGTAGCTTTCGATCTGCTCCAGATGGCCAAGTAAATTAGCCCGCAGTGCGAAGCTGCCGAATATGAAGATCTGTCCGGGGAGAAAAGTCTCGCCCTGGACGGCGTTGTTGTTGCTTGAAGGAGCCATCAAGCCTATCGGTGACGGCACAGAGGAACTCTCAATGAAAGCACCAATGTCGGTGTCAAAACCGGCGGATCTCGTGTAGGGGGTCCCGAACTGTGCGTCTAGGCGGATGGTAACAGGAGACAAGGGACACGATGTTTTACCCAGGTTCGGGCCCTCTTGATGGAGGTAAAACCCTACGTCCTGCTTGATTAATATTGATGATGTGTATTACAAGAGTGGATCTACCACGAGATCATGGAGGCTAAACCCTAGAAGCTAGCCTATGGTATGATTGTTGTAATGGAGGTTATGTCCTACGGACCAAAGCCCCCCGGTTTATATAGACACCGGACAGGCCTAGGGTTAAACAGAGTCGGTTACAATGGTAGGAGATCTACATATCCGTATTGCCAAGCTTGCCTTCCACGCCAAGGAAAGTCCCATCCGGACACGGACGGAGTCTTCAATCTTGTATCTTCGTAGTCTTGGAGTCCGGCGGACGATGATAGTTCGGTTGTCCGGACACCCCCTAGTCCAGGACGCCCTCACCCACAAGAAAAAGGAATAAAATTTGTTCTTCATAACTCATTGATGCATGATACTGACGAACGCTACTTTCATGTAAGGCAACCACATGATAGGAGGATGGAATATGTATGAAAAACAGGACGGCGTGACAGATTGACATGTATGATGTATAAATTGTAAACTGAGCACAAGGTGCTTGAACTTGTTAGAATCAATGCAAGCTAGAAACCATATGAAAGATGAAACCATCATCACTCTGCCAAATTAAAAGGGTGCCCTAACAAATGTATTTGACAAAATTAGAAGCAATACATGGCAACATGCTAGAAATAATATGCAATATGCAACGAATAAAGGTGACTCGTCGTAGGTGATTGATGCAGGATACAAAAGAGAGGTAGTTTCATGTAAGAACAAGGTTAACACATAGATGTAGTGTGTACCAAAAATAGGAAGGCATGTCATATTCATAGGTATAGTGTGTAAAGTAAGCAGATGCAATTTACCCTAATTATAAGCATTACAAGCTAGACACCGTATGCAACATGTAACCACATATCACACTGCGAAGTTAGAGAAAGCACCTGTGATGGTGGTGTAGGGGAAGTGCGGTCTTCAGGTACATAGCTACGTTCAATATCTTCATTTAGGCTTGTTGTTTCTTGAGAATCATGTGGAGAGGATGAAATTGCATTGTTTATAAGAGTATTGCATCTCATATTAACCCACGTGCATGACTGTCTCATCATAAGCGATAGATGCAGGATACACAAGAATAGTAGTTTGATGTAAGAACATGGTGTGATAGGCAGATGAAGTATGTACCAAAAACAGGAAGGTGTGTCATATTCACATGTATAATGTGTAAGCTAAGGAGATGAAATTTAACAAATTAGGAGCACTGATGAGGGATACACAAGAAAAGTAGTTTGATGTAAGAACGTGGTTAATAGAAAGATGTAGTATGTACCAAAAACAAGAAGGCATGTCATATTCATATGTACAATGTGTTAACTAAGCAGATGCAATTTACCCTATTTAGAAGCATTACAAGGTAGACACCATATGCAACATGCAACCACATATCACACTGCCAAGTAAGTGCAAGCACCTGCGATGGTGGTGTCGGGGAATTGCGGTGATCAACTAGAGAGCTACGTTGACTACCTTCATTTAGCCTTGCTGTTTCTTGAGAATCATGTGGGGAGGATGACACTGCACTCTTTAAACGAGTAGGGCGTCTCACAGTAACCCACTCGGGTGACTGTCTCATCATAAGTGATTGACAAGGGATACAAAAGAGCATTAGTTTGATGTACGAACATGGTTAATAGACATATGTAGTACGTATCAAAAACAGGAAGGCATGTCATTATCAAAGGTATAATGTGTAAAGTAAGCAGATGCAATTTAACCAAATTCGAAGCAATACAAGCTAGACACCATATGCAACATGCAACCACATTTGACAGCGCGAAGTTAAAGAAAGCACCTGGGATGGTTGTGTGTGGCAATTGAGATCATCAACTGCAGAGCTACGTTTACTGTCTCCAACTGCTGACACTACACCCATTAGAGAGCTGAAATGCTTAGTGCTTATCTTCGAATTACACTGGAGCGACTTCTGTCTTTTCTTTTCTGCATTCATCAACACTGCGTCAGAGTCTGAAATACCCATGCATAAAAAAACAATAGTGTAAGTATGGGTGAAGTGTGTGCACAATTAGTAAAGTGTAAAGGTAGCATATAGTAGGTCGGTGAGAAATAAATGACGGATAACATATGATAGCTCTACAACATGCATCCCACACTAAATTACTACAGGATTCTATGAAAATAACAGTCGACTGAAAGCAAATAGGTCAGTCCATTTTTTCTGCACCATCCGATGTACAAAGATCGGGCAGATCGCCTACATCTACCTCTAGCCAGTCAGTGTTGACGATCTTCCTCGAAACACCAGCGACCATCGGCCCAGTATTCCTCCCCTGCCCGCGCCCTCCCCTCGACCTCACCGCACCGCCGTGCTTAGCACCGCCTCCCGTCCATCCATTCAAGCCCCACCGACCTACAAATCATGCGCAAGCAGCTCCTGCGCCCCACACCCCTATGATAGACACTGATGCGCCGCTTCCCCGGGGAATAGGCGGACTAGGTGCTCCGCGCGCCTAAGCGGGGGCTGCTTCTTTTAATTGCGGTTTGACTGACCCTGAATTGAAATCCAGGCGAGCTACTGACCTCTAGCAAAGGTGAAATAGTAAAAGGTGAAATAGCGGGAGGAAACCTTGTGCATTTAGTACCATGAAGAAGATATAGTAAGAAGCGCTCAACTAGTTTCTTTAATGGGATGAATACGGTGTGAGCAGAGACGTAAGATTTGCACGAATAAGGGAAGAGGAGTACCTCTTTCTGCTGGCAGTGTTGTGTCCTCCTTCTGTTTTTCCGACGATCTTCTTATCGTTCGCCGGAAACCAGAAGTTGTGGAGGACGGTGCAGCCTTGGACGAACCCATGGCCAAGTTGTTGAGTGTGGTGCAGTGGCCGTCTGTCTGTCGGCGGCGGGGGAGTAGATCCGAGGCGGCAAACAACGGCATAGCAGGAACAGCTCCGGTGCAGTGGACGGTTGTGAAAGTGGAGCCGCAGCAGTGAGGTGCAGGATGGCGTGGTCGGAGTGGTTCTGGTACGGTGCACGTCGGCGTCGGTGCCGTGGAGGCAGCTTTGCCTCGACTTTAGCTGCTAAGTCCTTGAGGGCGTTGCAGTTGCGGTTGCGTTGGACGACGATGTCGGGGTACCAGCTCCGGCGTGATGGAGGAGGGCGGCGGTGGATTGGCCGCTATGGGATGGAGGACGGTGGAGGCTGGGGTTTGGCGGCTGGTGGAGAGGGCGTTTTTGCGCCCACGGAGTATGAATGGGGAAACGGAGGGAGGCGGGGAACTAAGGGGGAACAATGTTTCGGTTTGAGACGCGCTTGTTTGAAATTTGGGGAAAGTTACAACCTTTGCCCCCATCTAAAATTTCGGACATACTGCTGGTTGGGGGTAGGACAGTCATGTCAGGTGTCCCAAATGTGGGCGGGATAGATTTCGGCCGAGCGCATGGGTGTTTAGGCGCCCACGGCATATGAATGCTTCTCGGAGGCGGCTGAGACTGGCATCTTGGTGAAGTTACAAACCTACCCCGGTTTAGACCTTTGGACATCGAGCCGATAGGCTACACGGGATAGAGTCAGGACAGTAATTTCCTACCACCAAACATTAGTCTCGCGCGGTTTTGGGTGTCCAGAGGCCTATTTGGCGCTTCGTTCAATATTTGGGAGCAGAAGCATTAACGTTTTCAGTTCTCTTGAATTGAACTTTCATGATTTGTCAAATTTCACAAATCTTTACCCTTGAAAATCCTAAAGCTACGATTATTTTGGAATGGAGGGGGTACATTTGAATATACATTGTACACGAGTATATATTAAAAAATATGCAACTTACCTCAGTTCATGCATGGTTCCAGATATAATCTCCTTGGTTGCAAAAAAAAGTTAGATATGCGTATGAATATATATAGCATGTTCAAACTCACAACAAAGATTGATGCCCCCTTTTACATCCGATTTACAAATGCTATTATCTCGGGTTCAAATAGATGAATGCACTTCCTGTGAATTCGAATCTTCGAAACCCCCTTTATGTTGAATTCGACATGTATTCTATTTCGTAGCTAGCAATTTGGAATGTATCCATGCAAGTGACAAATGTATAAAGTGCTTCACACTAACAACATGGAGTGCACTAATTAATGTTTGTATATGAATTGCAAAAGCATCCATTGCCTGTTTATCAAACCGCTCTTAGTCTATGGATGGATAATATGAAATAAACACATGCACATGCTAGAATTCAATAGAGTATGGGTGTCTGATAGACCGATTTTCGTCCATATGCAATTTGCAAAATTCATGATCTCATCCAAAAATAATAATGCCATTTATATTTTAATTTAATGCGTAGAACCGCCTTTTACACGTAGATGCACTATGCCTCGGCCCATTCTCACAAACGCGTTATATATCTCTCTATGTAACGCATAAGTGCACACACTTTATATGCATCGAAATTTCTCTTTCACTCATGCTCACAATCTCTCTCAGGGTGTCGGGGTGTCTCACGCACATGCTCTCTCTGTTTCTCTCTCTCTCTCTCTTTCTGACTACTATGTACCACTCTTTTCACTAATCTCAGTTGGAAAACACTATTTCTCTCACATGCATATATACACACGCACGGTCTCTACTAGCCCTCTATACGCACATATATGTGCCTACGTGTCTCCGGCACGCACATTATCTTTAGGCCTCTCTCGCACACATTGCCCCCCCGACACACCTCTCTCTTAGTAGTTCACAGATATGATTTCATCATATCATTCGGTAGGATATCCCTGGCTGTTAGGCTGGATGGTAATACGAGGAAATTTTTTTGCCTAGTTCGGATCCGTCCATTGCAGTTGAATAAAGAGCCTACTACTGGTACTGTATATTAGTGATAGGGGTGTGTACAAAGTACACGCGAATACCAGGCATTGTGCGTGTGTGTATACTATCGACGAACTAGCCCCCAAGCTTGTATAACATACTTGGGGCCTAGGGTTACAAATCATATATAGTCGGCTTATCACCAGTGGGGATAGAGTCCTCCGTGACTCTGGTAGCTTCGTGTTATACGCTGAGTCCTCCACATGAGTCTTCGGGTAACAGGTCTCGGTCCAACCTATATGTGGCGCAGGATGGAACCGACCCATGAGTCTTCATGTTGACCCACCACAACTAGAAATGATGTGCCCACCACACCACACATGCAATCGGCCCCTAAGATAATAAGCATATACAATAGTACAACTGTATCTAGCTCATGATACGTCTCCATATTTTGTTGATGACACTGACGGACTTTGCATTTGATGCGTGCTCTGGATTTTGTTGACGACACTTACGGTCATTGTGTTTGAAGCAAAAGCACGATATGGTCACTGGACTTCAGAATAAGCTCATCATGTTCACCACATACATTTTGTCGTGCTAACCAACATGTGGTTGGATGGTTAGGAGGACAGTGGTTTCTCGAGCCCACCAAGGATTAAAGTTCCGATGCTCGCATTTATCTTGTGTTAATTTCAGTATTTTCCGGCGATGTACGTTCAGTGGGGGGAGACGTTCCACTCGACTACGAGGCACCTATGGTGACTTCATAAAATCTCAAGATCATATATGCTAGCCCACTCTCTCGAAGGTGCTCATAGGGGTAGGGTTCGCATATGTGCGCTTATACCGGCGAGTGCTTGCGCGTATATATGAGCCCTTGCATCTGTACCGTGTAAAACAAATACATGTCATGATTATACGGTCACTCGCTCACCCGTACAACTCTGTATTTTGTTGATGACACAATCAATTGACCAGTCAAACATTCCACGCGGCTCAACTAGTGTTGCACCATCGGGGTGTGTAACCGTGGGGCCCACCTGTCAGCTCGTATATGAAAGAAAGAAATGGTAGTTTGAGTCTGTACTATGTTAATAAAATAGGAGTACATTTTAGGGTGATCATATGGTCACTAGCTCACCATACAGCTCCGTAATTTGTTGATAACACGATCAATTGACCAGTCAAACGGTCCACATTCAGCAACGCACATTACCATAGGGCCCACCCGTCAGCGCGTATATGAAGGACAGAAATGGTAATAAATTAGTGGTCGGTGGGTATTCGAAGTCGTGAGACCTCTGGTTGGCAGTCACCGGCGGTTGGGGGGCATTGATTGGGCGGTGGGGTGGGGATCGCCGGAGAAAAAGCTCGGCGCGGGGGGTGGGGGGCTAGAGGGATGGCTGGTGTTGCGGCGGACCGGCGGTGGGGAGTGGTTTCGGGGAGGGCGGGGAGGCATGGTGGCGTGGGCCGGCCGCGGGCCACGGGGGCTGGCGGTTCGGCCGGTGGTGGCTGGCGGTTCATGGGGGTGGAGTTTGATGATAAACTGGAGGCCCTTGATTTCGTATCCAACGGCTGGAAAATCTAATGACCAGAGATGAAAAGTCAGTAGACTGATGTGTAGCCTTACCCCGCACGTACACATGCACGCACGGAAGACACGCACGCATGGAGGCGTGTAACACTGACACGTACACACGCACGCATGCTGGCGTGCAACACTGACACGTACACATGCACTCACGAACACATGCACGTACGCACCCATGCATGCAACACTGAAATGTACCCTTGCACCCACGCAACACTCGCACACCTGCATGCACACAACACACGACGCAAGACACACGCTCAACCTATACCATGTACCCTTTGTTAAGGACATGGATTGTTACAGGTATTAATCAATCTTATCTGTGATAAGCAGAACATTGATGTTTGTTGCGGTCTTTATGAATCACAACGTATCGAACGGGCTATCAACATAGTAGGCTTATCTACATGAAAAAGATGACATCACACTCAATGAACAGTCCTCGTTTTATGAAATGCCCGCTTCTGACCGCCCTGGCCCACCAAAGGTTCCTCTGCTGTCCGCTGCCTGCCTTGGGTCACTGACATGCAGGCCATGTACCCACAGAGCCCACACGTTAGTGGAAGAACAGTGCGGTGTCCTAGGTCAGAGTCGAGGGAGCCACTCGCTGCATGCCCGGCTGAACACGCCTCCGTGCCGCATTCAAACGCCTCCATGAAACCCGCCCGTGTGGAAGCCAAGAAACCCACTCTGGACACACGTTCGTTCATGACCGGGCCGGCATTAAACGCAACGCCGGCTGATCTCCTCCCGTCCGCCGTCTATTTAGCTCCTATTTAAACGAGACCAAACGCTGGCCAAGAATCGCACACCTCCATCTCTCCTCTATCTCCTCCACCATTTTATCCACTCTTAGAATGGCTTACGAAGTAGTTATTCCGCATCCAAGCCGGCTGGGTAGCCCGCCGGATACGAGCTATGTAGCTCGCTGATCCACCTCCCTCCCCTTGCCCGACGGAGCCAGTTGCCGCCCCAAGCCGGCGCGCGGTTCAGCAACTCGCTGCTCCAGGCCAGCTCGACGAGGAGCGGCGCACGGGCGTTGTTGCTGCCGTCCACGCCGCCGCCTCGTACAGTGTCTCCCATTTCTATGGCCGAGACTCCCATGCCGGCGGCCGCGACATGCAAGCAGCGACTGAAGCCGAGTGCACGGAGAGTGACGAGTCGATGGCCAGCGCCTCCGCGTCCGCCGCCATCATCGAGAAGTAGAACACGGGAGGCCGCCGCCGCTTGGGTCCCATGAAGGCCACCGCGGAGGCGACGCCGGCGTACACAGCAGGTATCTTGCCGGATCCTTTTGTTGCGAGGACCTTCGTCGACCCCGCATGGGCTCCACGAAAGAGGGAAATGTTAGGATGAACTCGAGCCGGTGCCGGCCATGGCGAAGTAGTGGCCGGTGATGCACTCGAACCAGTGTTGGCCACCATCATCTTTGGCACCAGCCAATGATATCAGTTGGGCAGTGGGGAAGCGAGCCGTCCTTTGCGCTGAAGCATATACCTCCGGGGCTCCCGGCAGTCCGGTGATCATGCTGTCGGACATGAGGAACACAAATTTATCGGCGGGCGACCATTTAGGCCAGGTATTATTTACCTGTGCTATCCAGAACTAGCCCAGCGTAGTTCATTTGAATGTAATGAAATCCATCATGTTTGTATGAAAAGCTGGTATTTTATGTAATTATCGTCATTGTTTATATGAAATATCAGTTTGTCTACGTGTTTGCATGAATTTCGTACGGTTGGTTGAGTTGCTGTCATTATGTGTGCGACTATGGTTGGATGGCGTAATTTGCGGGTCGCCAGTCGGTCTGCGGGTGGCTAGGGCGGCGTTGTGGGACAAAAAACACAACTCGTGCGAGCTCGTCTCCAACATGCGCGCTGGAGGATGCCTGACAGCATGAGCACCCGAGCCATTCCTCGTTCATCGGTGGCAAAGGCACCGGTGGAAAAAAGGGTCGCCAATATTTTGGCTACCCCGGGCAAGATCCAAACAACCCCTCTCAATAGATTCAAATCCCTCGTTTGCCGTGGAATTTTGCCATGTGTTGTCTTCATGGACTAGCAAGATGCCCGTGCATTGCATGGAACATCAAGATGCAATTTTTTTAGAAACTCCTGCATGCATGCAAGGGATAATTAATGTCCTCATTTGCTAGTACCACGAGGCACACACCATTAATATTGCATCGATTAGTGTTAGTGGCCTTGTATATCTGCAAATTGTAATTTTGATAGTGGCCCCTTGTATATAAAAATGGAGGGAGAAAGATGAGAGACAAGGTGAGGAGGAGTAAGGCGTGGTGGTGACTGGTGGTCAGACTGGGCGGAGGCATGTGGATGGAGGATGCATTATGTCTAGGTTTGTATCTCTCTCAGACACACCCACGTAGGTGGGGGATGTGTACAAAGAGAAGAGGTGCATGCACGGCGCACGTACTACCGTCTCTTTCCCAACCATGCCCGCGCGGGTACACGGTGGAGCTCATTTCTGTACGAAAAGGCAGCCCACGTGGTAATTTGACACGTGTACTGGTTGTTCACTTGGTGGAGGGAGGATCTTCTACCACGGGTGAACAAACAAATTGTGACTTGACACGTTATGTTAAATTAAAAGAAGAGGCAAACCATGTGGGGCCTACCTTAGAGGCAAGGCTCTATACACTGGAGTACTTTTGATGTGTCCCATGAACTCGCAGAACGAGGAGAAGCTTGCTTAGTACGCCATCTCTGTCACGCCCAATATGCGACCCTATCCAAAAGGAACTCGAAGGTCCCACTAAGGATAGACCCGCATATTGAAATGCTTTGCAAGGTGGATATCATTACATCAACATTACATAATATATGGGGATACATACAAGAGGCATACAGTGCCACACGAATACAACAATACATCATATACAAGATCAACATCCGACTACGGATGAAACATAAACAGAAACTCAAACAATATCCACCCTGATAGCCCAGGCTGCCGACCTGGAACCTATCCCCTGATCGAAGAAGAAGCAGAAGAAGAACTCCAAACAAGCAAACAACGCTCTCACGTCAGGATCATCGCATAACCTGTGCCTGCAACTGTTGTTGTAGTAATCTGTGAGCCACGAGGACTCAGCAATCCAATTACCAAGGGTATCAAGACTAGCAAAGCTTAATGGGAAAGGAAGGGGTAAAGTGGTGAGGTTGCAGCAGCGACTAAGCATGATATGATGGCTAACATACGCAAATGAGAGCGAGAAGAGAAGCAAAGGAACGGTCGTCAACTAGTAATGATCAAGAGGTGATCCTGAACACCTACTTATGTCAAACATAACACAGAAACCATGTTCACTTCCCGGACTCCGCCGAGAAGAGACCGTCACGGCTACACACGCGGTTGATGCATTTTAATTCGGATCTGGTGTCAAGTTATCTACAACCGGACATTAACAAATTCCCATCTGCCACATAACCGCGGGCACGGCTCTCAAAAGTTTATACCCTGCAGGGGTGTCCCAACTTAGCCCATGACAATCTCTCCCGATCAACGAAGGAATAGACCTTCTCCCAGGAAGACCCGATCAGTCTCGGAATCCCGGTTTACAAGACATTTCGACAATGGTAAAACAAGACCAGCAAAGCCTCCCACTGTGCCGACAAATCCCGATAGGAGCTGCACATATCTCGTTCTCAGGGCACACCGGATGAGCCAGACGTCGGGTTGGCATAGACCCTGGTTGCCCAGGGGGCGCCGGACATCGCTCGGTTTGGACCAACACTTAGACAAGCATTGGCCCGGGGGGGCTAAAATAAAGATGACCCTCGAGAGAGCGACTCCCAAGGGAAAAAGTAGGTGGTGGTGAGGCAAATGGTAAAACCAAGGTTGGGCCTTGCTGGACAAGTTTTATTCAAAGCGACCTGTCAGGGGGGTCCCATAAATCACCCGACCGCGTTAGGAACGCAAAATCTGGGAACATAACACCGGTATGACGGAAACTAGGGCGGCAAGAGTGGAACAAAACACCAGGCATAAGGCCGAGCCTTCCACCCTTTACCAAGTATATAGATGCATTAATAATATAAGAGATATTGTGATATCCCAACCAAAATCATGTCCACCATGGAGAAATCTTCAACTTCACCTGCAACTAGCAACACTATAAGAGGGGCTGAGCAAAAGCGGTAACATAGCCAAACAACGGTTTGCATAGGAAAGGTGTCAGAGGTTAGAGGTTCATGGCAATATGGGATGGCTTGATAAACAGGTAATAGGTAGCGCAGCATAGCGATAGAACGAAACAACTAGCATAGCAATGATAGTAGTGAGATCCAGGGTAGCGGTCATCTTGCCTGAAATCCCACAAGGAAGAATAATGAGTCCATGAAGAAGATGAAGCCACAAAGACGAACCAAGCGTAGACGAACGCATCCTCACGATCGCAATGAAACGGGAACTATCGAGAAGAAGCACACAACATAGGTAAACACACCACACATGAACAAGGCATGATGCATAACAAGCATGATGCATGACCAAGCTACATGAAGCTACTCATGGCAAGAGATGATGCAAACAAAAACAACACATCAAGGCAAGTTTAAATGAGGCCGGGAACAACATATAACAATTCCGGTAAGTCCTCATATGCTAATTTCGAAATTGGTCCAGAACTGAATAAACCTTATGTTCAAGTTGTTAAACAGCAAGTTAAGATGCACCAATATGAACTACACGAGATTCTAGTCAAGTTACATATAAAGTTCATTAGATTCGGAGCTACGGGCTAGAAGATATGAGACAAACAAGTTAAGCATGGCATCGATGGAAAATGCATACAAACATCAAGAAAACACCTCAAAATAAGGATGCAACATGATAATATGAAGCTACATGCAAAATCAAGCAAGTTTCATATAGAGCACACTCAAAACGGAGCAACGGTGCAACACACACACACTATACAAGTCATAGCAACAATCTGTCCAAAACAGCAACTAGGCATATTGCAAGCATCAAAACAACATGCTACAGCACACCAACGAAATAACAAAAGGCATTGGCATGAAGTACAGGTAAAGCATAACAAAACATGAACACTGAGCTATCTCCAGAAAAGACTAGAACATGCTCAAACACACATGGTAAGATTGCAAATAATAACAGTTTCAGACTTTAGCAGAAATAACATCAGGTTGCAATGTTTAGAGCTATCAAACGACATGTTACAGGAACTTATCATGGCAAACAAAGGCATGGCATGAATCTACTAATAGCATAGATCAAAAGTCCCTTACTGACCATGAGCCAAAAGGGCACGGAAAATATGATGGCACCCATGTAAACATGGCAAATTATATTACAGATTCATACATGGTAGGAACAACAATAAGTAGGCATGTTGGTGAGCTTGAACCACTCACTACAGAGCAATACATGTCATGGCAAGGCAACCAACAGTAAGAAGACATGTGTGTGAAGTTAAGCATGGCAAGAGCAAGTTCATAGGGTGCATGGATCACTAGCAAAACAGATGAGAACAAGTGAACTTAATGTTAACAGGCTGATAGCAACATTATGAAGCAACTTTGGAGCAAGATATGAACAATCTACAGCTGGCTATAATTGCAACCAAGGGCATGATTGGATAGAGAATGACATGTAGATCAAAACATGTTTATAGAGCATCTCCAGATTATGCATAGAATGATTAGTAGTAACATGTTTATATAGCATCACGAAATAACAGATTCAGCCTAGCAAAACAGTAACAGCAAGTACACTACTTAACAAGCTCGATTCACTCACCACAAGTCATTGCATGACAAGATAAGCATAGCATCATCAAGAAGACATGTTTGTGAAACAAACCAAGTCAAGAACAAGTCCATAGCATGCAAGGATCAAATATAGCAACCTTGGCCAAATTGAATAACATGTAAACAATCTGCCAGGAAACATTTTGAAGCAAAAGTAGAGCACTCAAATTACATGATAGACTACTCCATAATTGCAAACAAAGGCATTAATGGATAGACAAAAACCATATGTTCAAAACACCCTTACTGATGTATCTCAAAATATGTATGGATCTCCCTGTAGCATCAAGTTTACATGGCATCAAAATAACAGCAGAACAGGGGCTAAAACAGCAATATCACGAAGCCTAGTTTGCATGCTTGTGCTAGTCACCACATTGATCACAAAAATACATGGCATACACCCCTGGAAAGATGGCATGGCATAGATCAAAACACTTGAAGACATCAACCTCATAGGATGCACACATCAATCATGGCAAAAATGATAAATGAGCAAGTTATAACAGTTTCAGCAGATTAACATCAACATGCACTTTTCCAACAGCATTTCGGGCATCAAGATGAGCTCAAATGAAAATGATGCAATGGAATGAAATGATCTACTCGTCGAGATGAACAATTTGACATATTACACGCACGAAACGGAGCTACGGATGCAGAGATACAACATGATGAACATGGCATGATTATTGCAAACTACAGGGACTTATTGGATTTCAGGGGTCAACCTCTCGGCACGGATTTCGATGCAGCGCGGATCCGGAGAGACTCGCCGGAGTCGTTGCCGGAGATGGGGAAGGCTGGATCCGGCCGGCCCGGCCACGGATCCGGCCGAAGGAGGCGCCGACGAGGCGGGGAAGGCGGCGGCGGCGTCCCGGGAGGCGGAGGGCGCGGCAGAGAGGCGGAGGAGGCTGCGGCCGGCGGGTTCGGGCG
>NC_057813.1:420388890-420414242 GCF_018294505.1 Triticum aestivum | reverse complement strand
GGCGGGCGGATCCCAGCAGCGGGGCGCGGCGGCGGCGGGGCGCGGGGCGAGGCAGCCCGGGCGGCGGCGCGGATGGGCCTGGAGGGCCCGCGGCGGGCTCTCCGGGCCGCGGCGGCGGGGTGGCGGCGCGCGGACATGTGGCGGCTCGCCATTGGCTGGGGCGCGGCGGGCGGACCTGTCCGGGCGCGGGGTAGACGCGTCCGGCGCGCGGAGGAAGAAGGGGCTAGGGTTTGGACCCGAGATTTCGGGGAAGAGGGCATATTTATAGGTAGAGGGAGCTAGGAGAGTGCAAATGAGGAGCAGTTTTCGGCCACGCGATCGTGATCGAACGACCGAGAACATGGAGGGGAGTTAGATGGGTTTTGGGCCACTTTGGAAGGGGTATTGGGCTGCAACAAAATAGGGCTTTACGGTTACTCGGTTAACCGTTGGAGTATCAAACGACCTCCAAATGGCACGAAACTTGACAGGCGGTCTACCGGTGCTATACCAAGGCCGCTTGGCAAACCTCGGGCCATTCCGAGAAAGTTTAACACCCGCACAAGAGAAGAGGCAAAAAGGGGACGCCGGAGGACATAGGAGTGCCAGATTGCAAAACGGACAACGGGGAAAATGCTCGGATGCAAGAGACGAACACGTATGCAAAATGAAATGCACATGATGACATGATATGAAATGCAGATGATGACATGGCAAAGTGCAACACGCAAGCAAATGACATGGCAAAGATGGCGAATAACTGGCGGACACCTGGCGCAGCGAATCCGGGGCGTTACAATCTCCCCCGCCCACGGGCGGGGTGGCTCGTAGGATGAGGTGAAGCTTGCTTACGAGTAGTAGTAGTAGTACTCGTACTACTGTACGCCTTACGCCTGCTCCCTCGCCCACGCGTGCGGTGGCTCGCAGCACGAGGAGAAAATTTGACTACTCCCTCTGTTTACTCCTCGTCCCTAGTACGTACCTTGGTTAGTACTCCCTCCATTTACTTATACAAGGCCACTGTAAAAAATACATTTTGCATCTATACAAGGCCACAAATAGTAATCGAGACAAAAGTTACTACTCCCTCCTTTTACATGCATTGGTTAGTTTCCTCTTGACACTGCTTGCGTCGGGTGATCTAACACACCTCGAAATCCAACATGTAATGGTACTACTACTAGTAGTAGAATTGAGACTTATCAAACGGAAAAATGAACGTTTTTTAGATGAGCCCTATAAACCCTAGTGGGTACGTACTTCGTAAAAACAGATTTTTCCAAAACTAAGTCGCTCCCTTTCATGAATTATGTACTGTACTCCTGCGTTGATGCTCCCTTTCATGAATTTTGTACTTCCTGTCGCCAACATGTGGGACATATAGCAACCGGGTCGACGTGTCAAGCACCAAATAACAGTGCAGAATAGCAGGGAGGACGCACCCCACTCGTACCAGCCAGTAGTAGTAAAGAGCGATGAGACGTCAAATCACAATGCCGCACCTTCCCAGACAGATGAAGCAACCATTATTTCACACTTCGTTTCACCATCATCTCAAACCACGTAGTATTGCCTCTGCCTCAAGAGGGGCACGCGCATCGCCTTGGTACATCATGACACGTGGGACCGCATGACAGGCCATGCTCCCCCGCCGATCGCTCGGTAAAATCACCTCATTTTTACTATGCTTCCTCCGTATCGGTTTACTACATGGCATGCACATCGTTCTAGGTTGAGAATTTAACTGGCTATATATGTGATGAACAGTACTCTAGCCTTTTAAAAAATGTATACTTTTGTACAATAGTAGTATAGATGGATTGCGCCATGGAGCAAAAATTGAAATTAAAAAAAGGTTGTACATATAGAGAGTGCTCGTCACCAAATTATGCATATAGTACTATTAAAAAAGCTAGTACGTGCTTAATTGGGGTGCTAAATTCTATTAAAGAAATACTAGTAGTATGTACATACTGAAGAGTTAAAGTAAGGAGAAGAAACATAACATAGTTCTGTTGGGGGCTCGGCACAACACACCCCTCAAATTAAACTAAGCACACCTGAAATTAAACTATGCAACTAATCCGGTAGACACTGCATTAGAACCACCATGAGCAACGATACTGACACCTTACTCACTCGGAGTCCTCTTCCTCTTCCTCTTGGCCGATACTTCTTTGCTTGAACCGCACACTTGGGTCATGCTCTTCATCCAACCCTTGTCGATATTGAAACAAAGGTAGCCATCCATTGCAGCGTAGTGGATGTGGTCTATCTAGTAAATTCCGCTACCATGCATGACGATGAAACATGTAATGAGGTTTCTCCAGTTTATAGTATGAAGGATGAACCATGGCTCCTGCCAGGGTCAGCATTGAAGGCTGACGAGAGGTCAGCAGCCGATTCTTCTGGAGGTCGAAGGGGTTGCCTACAACGAGGCCTATCCGACCCAGGACTTCTTTGTCGTTCTTAAAGTCTACAGTAACGAATTTCACTATCTTTTCCTTGAGGAAGTTCTTAAAATCCTGGCACTCAACGTCGGCATGGCATATGTGGTAGACCAAGCAAACGTTATGTACGCAAACCTGGATCACGGCGGGCTTCTTCCTCTCTTCGTCCTTTAGATCCTTCTCTCATCCCAGGAATGTGGTGTACTCAACATCTAGCCCAGCAACCCACTCATCATCTGAGTTTTCGACCATGCGTCTGAGGCGAGAAAGGCATCCTTTCAACATCGCAGAAGAACGGGTGTAGATGACGTCGAACACATCACCGGTGATGGTTCTAACCTTGTACTCACCGTCGATCGTGGAGATTTGGGACGCCATGGATTTGGGAGGAGGGTTAGGATTAGTGGAACTGTCGTAATGTGAATGGATGGGACGACTAGGAGCGAACCGCCATAGTATTGAAGGACGTGCGGGGGACGAGTAGGAGCGAACTGCCATCGTGCGAACGGCAAGGTTGTGGCTTTCCATTCTCCCATGATACGGGCTTCCGAGAGCCCTTGGATCTGAGATCGAACGATTGCATCGCGTGATTCTAGACCTATGGGTGAATATCCTATCCTAGAGGGTTATTCTGCAAATTTTCAGCAACTTAGCATGCGACCGTTTGATCTCAGATCCAAGGGCTGCCAGTAGCCCGTATCATGGTCGCGCCTACCACGACCGTCGTGTCGCTCGCGCGGTCGCGCCCTTGGGGATTTAACACGGTGCGTTAGGCTATCTGATGTTGGCATGTCATACATAGTCATCACTTAGTCACTCATACTACAACAAGGTTAGCTATAAGGTTGGCTATAAGTGTATTTTTTTACTCCTCTCTATCTCTTTCTTCGTACTCCCTCCGTCCCATAATATAAGAATGTTTTTGACACTAGTGTAGTGCCAAAAACGTTCTTATATTATGGGACACGGGGAGTACTAGTATTTATTGCATTTGCCAAGGAGTGACCTCTTCCAATGAAATGGTGTTGCTAAGTTTGCTTCATTTAATTAGCCATAGACTCAAAATTGTCTTTTCACCTAGGTACACGCGCTTAGCACCATTTCTTCCTTAGGTCACCAAACTAGTCTCTCTTTTCTTGATTAAGTTGCACTTTACATGGCATTTTTGCATACGTGGAGGAAAGAGAGGCAAGGAAAAAGTGGAGAAGTGGGCTCTCATGCAAGAGCCAGCCTCTACTAGATGGTGGAGCATTGGGAGAGGCACCTGTATGGAGGTGGTCAGGAATCGGTAGACTCACGCCGGTCGTAGCGCCGCAGTTAAAATGATAATGGCATGTCAAATCACGGGGCCCCACCTATCCAGGAATAACTCGCTGTCAAATCACACAGCCCTACGTTTGCAGCAGCCTACTCCCTCGTCTTCTCGCGTCTCTGTCGAACCGACTAGGCGGAACTGCCCCGCCTTCCACGCAAGAAAAGCCCCGCCCTCAACTTTTAAATACAACTACATCCGCTTAAGAATCCAATGATATACTTTTTGTGACATAGTAACTCGTATTTAGTTAGTCAAATGGATGACCTAGAACTACGTGTAGGCCCTATAAACCGAGATGGCTAAAAATAAAAAACCAAGACGAAGAGGGTAGTTCAGCATGTATCTTTTTAGATCAATATAGTCAGGATTCACCAAGGAGCAAAACCAAGTGGTAGGCTGTTCCTATCGTGTAGGTGTAGCAACTCAAGCAGGGTCAGTCCGCACACGAAATGGCGACACACTTAACAGGACCCCTTTGGCCGACATGTGGCTCATCCACCGTCTTGTTCCACGTGCGATGCACTAAATTACAGTTCGGAGCAGCGGTTGGAATTGGAGGCACCCCGGTCGTAGCGCCACAGAAGTAGAAAATGAGCGATGAGGGGTCAAATCACAAAGCCCCCCTTTCCCGCATTAAGCTGGACGGACGAAGCAACCATCATTTCACTCTAGGGCGCAAGAGCATAAAGAAAAGAGAAAACAATGATGCGTGCAGTAGCGACCTAGGGCACCCTAGGGTAGGTGAGGGAGTCCTGGACTAGGGGGTATCCGGATAGCCGGACTATCATCATCGGCCGGACTCCAAGACTATGAAGATACAAGATTGAAGACTTCGTCCCGTGTCCAGATGGGACTTTCCTTGGCGTGGAAGGCAAGCTTGGCGATACGGATATGTAGATCTCCTACCATTGTAACCGACTCTGTGTAACCCTAGCCCTCTCCGATGTCTATATAAACCTGAGGGTTTTAGTCCGTAGGACGAACAACCATTACAACAATCATACCATAGGCTAGCTTCTAGGGTTTAGCCTCCTTGATCTCGTGGTAGATCCACTCTTGTACTACCCATATCATCAATATCAACCAAGCAGGAGTAGGGTTTTACCTCCATCCAGAGGGCCTGAACCTGGGTAAAAACATCGTGTCCCTTGTCTCCTGTTACCATCCGCCTAGACGCACAGTTCGGGACCCCCTACCCGAGATCCGCCGGTTTTGACACCGACATTGGTGCTTTCATTGAGAGTTCCTCTGTGTCATCACCGATAGGCGTGATGGCTTCTTCAATCAACAACAACACAGTCCAGGGTGAGACTTTTCTCCCCGGACAGATCTTCGTGTACGGCGGCTTTGCACTGCGGGCCAATTCACTTGGCCATCTGGAGCAGATCGAAAGCTACGCCCCTGGCCATCAGGTCAGATTTGGAAGCCTAAACTTCACGGCTGACATCCGCGCAGACTTGATCTTCGATGGATTCGAGCCACAGTCGAGCGTGCCGCACTGTCATGATGGGCATGATTTAGCTCTGCCGCCGGACAGTACCCTGGAGGCCGCACATGAATCCGCTCTGACCCATAGTTCGGAGCCGACCGCGCAGATTGAGGACGGGTGGCTGGACACCGCCTCGGGGGCTGCAACTTCTACGGCTATGGAGCTGAATACTGACCTTGTCCCCTGCAAAGCTCGTGACTTCGAGGTGCCGGACTCCTTGCCAGACTCCGAACCTCCTGTGCCCCTGCCAATCGAATCCGATTAGGCGCTAATCATGGAGTTCACCGCTGCGGACATCTTTCAGCACTCACCCTTTGGCGACATCCTGAATTCGCTAAAGTATCTCTCGCTATCAGGAGAGCCCTGGCCGGATTTGCGGTCAGGATGGTTGGGACGCGGACGACGAAGAAATTCAAAACCCACCCACCACCCACATTGTAGCCACTGTCGACGATCTAACCGACATGCTAGACTACGACTCCGAAGACATCGACGGTATGGACGACGATGCCGGAGACGATCAAGAACCAGCGCCTACGGGGCACTGGAAGACCACCTCGTCATACGACATATACATGGTGGACATCCCAAAGGATGGGGACGGCAAAGAAGCAGCGGAGGCAGATTCCTCTAAGAAACAGCCCAAGCACCGACGTCAGCAAGAATGGAGATTCCGGCACCGGAGATAATAACACCCCAGAGAGTTCCGAAGACAACCCCCTCCAGCAAGATTCGGCACAGGAGGACGGAGAAGCCAGCCCTCAAGAGAGAGCGGCAGACAAGGAGATAGAGGATGACAATTACATGCCTCCCTCCGGAGACGAGGCAAGCCTCAACGACGACAAATTCGTCGTGCCTGAGGATCCCGTCGAACAAGAGCATTTTAAACGCAGGCTAATGGCCACGACGAACAGCCTAAAGAAAAAGCAGCAACAGCTTCGAGCCGATAAAGACCTGCTGGCCGACAGATGGACCGAGGTCCTCGCGGCCGAAGAGTATGAACTCGAACGCCCCTCCAAAGGCTACCCAAAACGCAAGTTGCTCCCCCGACTAGAGGAGGAAGCTTGCAAACCTTCATCACCAGCGCACAATACGGCAGACCGACCACCTCGTGGCCGCGACAGAGAGGCATCTAGGCCCTCCACCAGTACCGTACGCCGGCACCGCTCGTAAAGCGTGAAGCCACGGGGGAATGCGCCGGACTTGCGAGACGTACTGGAGGGCAAGGCAAAATAATCATGATCTATCTACAGATCACGTGGGCGCCCCACGATCCACGACGACTACCGTTGCGCCGGATACAGCAACTCCGGCCGGGCCGAACACAGCAGACGAAGCTCTCTTGAGCTACGTCATGATATTGCTCAATATAGAGGCGCCGCACACCCACTATGCTTCACAGATGAAGTAATGGATCATCAAATCCCTAAAGGGTTTAAACCCGTGAACATTGAATCCTACGATGGCACAACAGACCCCGCGGTTTGGATCGAAGATTATCTCCTTCATATCCATATGGCCCGCGGTGACGATCTCCACGCCATCAAGTATCTCCCACTCAAGCTTAAAGGACCAGCTCAGCATTGGCTTAACAGCTTGCCAGCAGAGTCAATTGGGTCTTGGGAGGACCTAGAAGCCGCATTTCTCGACAATTTACAAGGCACATATGTGCGACCACCAGACGCCGATGACCTAAGCCACATAATTCAGCAGCCAGATGAATCGGCTAGACAGTTCTGGACACGGTTCTTAAAAAAGAAAAATCAAATCATCGACTGTCCGGATGCAGAGGCCCTCGCAGCCTTCAAACATAACATCCGCGACGAGTGGCTGGCCCGGCACCTAGGACAGGAAAAGTCGAAATCCATGGCAGCCCTCACATCACTCATGACCCGCTTCTGTGCGGGGGAGTACAGCTGGCTAGCCTGCAGTAACAACCTCAGCAAAAATTCTGGCAGTCCGGACAACAAGGACCGCAATGGCAGGTCGCGTCGTAACAAAAACAAACGCCGCGTTAACTGCGATAACACAGAGGATACGGTAGTCAACACCGGATTCAGAGGCTCTAAACCCGGTCAGCGGAAAAAGCCATTTAAAAGAACTACTCCGGGTCCGTCCAATTTGGACCGAATACTCAACCGCTCTTGCCAGATACATGGCACCCCCGAAAAGCCAGCTAATCACACCAACAGGGATTGTTGGGTATTCAAGCAGGCATGCAAGTTAATTGCCGAAAACAATGACAAGGGGCTGCATAGCAATGACGAGGAGGAGACCCGGCCGCCGAACAGTAGAGGACAGAAGGGTTCCCCCCCCCCACAAGTGCGGACGGTAAACATGATATACGCAACCCACATACCCAAGAGGGAGCGGAAGCGTGCACTTAGGGACGTATATGCGATGGAGCCAGTCGCCTCGAAGTTCAATCCATGGTCCTCTTGCCCGATCACTTTCGATCGAAGGGACCACCCCACCAGTATCCGCCATGGCGGAATCTCCGCATTGGTTTTAGACACAATCGTCGATGGATTTCACTTCACTAGAGTCCAGATGGACGGCGGCAGCACCCTGAACCTGCTTTATCAGGATACAGTGCGCAAGATGGGCATAGACCCCTCAAGGATTAAACCTACAAAGACGACCTTCAAAGGCGTCATACTAGGTGTTGATGCCAATTGTACAGGCTCAGTCACACTGGAAGTGGTCTTCGGATCCCCGGATAATTTCCGAAGCGAGGAGTTAATCTTCGACATAGTCCCGTTCCGCAGTGGCTATCACGCTCTGCTCGGACGAACCGCGTTTGCAAAGTTCAACGCGGTGCCGCATTATGCATACCTTAAGCTCAAGATGCCAGGCCCTCGTGGAGTCATCACGGTCAACGGAAACACTGAACGCTTCCTACGAACGGAGGAACACATAGTGGCTCTCGCGGTAGAAGTACAGAGCAGCCTCTTAAGGCAATTTTCAAGTCCGGCCGTTAAACGACCGGACATGGCCAAACGCGCCCGGAGTAACATACATCAAGACCACCTGGCACGCTCCGAGCACGCGTAGCAATGCGGCCCCAACCCCAGCCCTTGCATGATTGCAAGACGATCCCTTCACGTACATCATTACGCTTTGGAGATACCATGGGCATAGGGGGAGGGGCACGACCACGACAGGCCCAGAGTGTGGCTCAACCACACCAGGGGCTCCCAAGTGTGTAACTCTTTTTTTTTCCTTTTTTATTTTTTATTTATCCACAGGACTCCGTTCACCAGAGGCCCTGTCCGGAAGTAGATCTGCCGAACTCACGATGCAACAGCCAGCGAGGGACAATGGCTACGACGAACAGTCAGGTGGTCTCCATTATGAGCATTAAATCTGTTTAATACACCATTCCGCAACCTACCCCTGGAGGGGGACATGTCTAATAGTCCAAACCTTTGCTTACCGCACTATTTGTATCGTTCTGCACTCATAGCAGAATTCCTTGAATAAATTTGCATCACTTTTTGCTTATAATTGCATTCCTTTTTTTTACATATATGTTCATTTATGACATCTTGCATCCGTACACTTTGGTACGGCCGAATACACCAGGGGCTTATGTTCCCCGCATTATGGTGTGATAAGTCCGAACACATTCACAAGTCGGCACCCTGAACTTATAGCACTATATGCACCGGCTCCGAATCATGTCTTGGGTCAATAGTTGGGTTTGCCCGGCTCCCATGTTTTGGTACCTTATATTCCGTTCTATCGGCTAAGGTAGCCCTGGGAGAACCACTGCGATTGCGCCCCGGTTGAGCTGCGCGAGCGCCTCAGTGGGGAAAGCTAAAACTGACCGTCATGATAAGGCGAGAGCTGGTCGCTGTTCGATAGGTCTTTTCGAGTCCCTAAAGACTTATGCCGCTTAGAGCGAGGAACCGGCTGTGTCCGGCCCAGGCGTGGATAGCGCCCCGAACTCGGTCTACCGAACAGTAGGGCTTCGCCGAAATTTAAAATTATAGAATTCTATGGCTAAGTGAGAGTGTTCAAGCATTATAAGTCCGGTTGCCTTGTTCGTTGTGTTGAGCGCCTCCCTAGATGGACTCAAAAATGGGAACAAGAGCGCTCAAGTTTATCCCGAACACCCCAGCACTCGTGGCATGGGGGCTGAAGCCGACGACTTGCCATCTCTCAGATTTGATAAACGGCCGCACAGAAGGTAATATTTTAAATCTAATAAGCATTGCTTAGCGCATATGAACAAAGTTTTCATCACACAGGATAACACATTGCGAGTCTACTCAAAAATTACATCTCTGGGGCACTCATCCGCAATCTTGCGGGCACCCTTCAGGACACTCTTATAGTACATTTCGGGCGTACGATACTCCTTGCCCGCCGGCGGCGCGTCCGTGATAAGCCTCTCAGCATCTAGCCTGCCCCAGTGCACCTTCGCGCGGGCAAGGGCCCGACGGGCACCTTCAATGCAGGCGGAGAGCTTGATGACTTCCACCCAGGGGCACGCATCCACCAGCCGCTGCACGAGGCCGAAGTAGCTCCCAGGCATGGCCTCTCTAGGCCACAGCTGGACTATGAGGCCCTTCATGGCCTGCTCGGCTACCTTGTGGAACTCGACTAGCTGCTTCAGCTGGTCGCTAGGGGGCACCGGATGTCCGGCCTCAGCATACTGAGACCAGAAGACCTTCTCCGTCGAACTCCCCTCCTCAGCCCGGTAGAATGCGGCGGCATCGGATACGCTGTGAGGCAGATCTGCAAACGCTCTTGGAGAGCTCCGAATTCAGGTAAGTAACAGGTAATTCACATTCACATGCTTGCTTTGCATGAAAGATGCCTTACCCGCCGCTATTTTATTCACCGCCTCAATCTCCTGAAGGGCCTTATGGGCCTCGGCCTTAGCGGCTTTGGCACTCTCAAGAGCCGAGGCAAGCTCGGACTCTCGAGTCTTCGAGTCGCGCTCCAAACTCTCATGCTTTTCCATGAGAGCCTGGAGCTCTTGCCGCACCTCCGCCACCCGCGCCTCCTGCTTCTCTCGCTCCGCTCGCTCCGTGGCCACATTACATTCGGCCGCGGACACGGCCTCCTTCAGGGTCGCCACCTTGTTCGTGGCCCCTGCAGTGCCCACGTTATCCTTGTTATTTCTATTGCAACCAAAATCCTTTTCTGTAAGGTACAAATCTAATATGGTGTTACTCACCTTCTTTGTCCTCGAGCTGCTTCTTGGCAAGGCCGAGCTCGTTCTCGGAACGCTCGAGGTCCTGCTCCAAAGCACCGACCTCCGCAGTCAATGCGACAGAGGTCAGCAGCGCAGCCTGCAATCCTATATTGACATAAATTTTAGAACTCCTGCGTATATCTTCTTAGATCCTCAGTCCGGCTTTTCTTTCCGAACACCGAACCGAGCATCAGGGGCTACTGTCTATGCGGTATTACATTACATATTCAAAAAAACCTCAAAGCCTGTTAGAAGGCTGCTGCAGGCTTCGGTCAGCCCGCTCTTGGCGAGCTGAACCTTCTGAATCACCGCACTCATGATAGTGCAGTGTTCTTCCTCGATGGAAGCGCCGTTGAGCGCTTCCAACAAGTTGTCCGGCGCCTCCGGTTGGACGGAGGCCGCCGGTGTCACGGTCTTGCCCTTCTTGTGAAGGGGCCGCCTGCCGGACTCCGGAACCACTGCGGGTTCCGGTGCGGAGTCCGGTAAGAAGTCTGGGAGGTTGCCCTGTGGCACCTCCGGAGCCTCCCCCTCCTGGCGGGTCCCCTCCTGGGATCCCACCTCGGCGTCATCAGCATCACGAGGGGTGGAGGCGGTCGGAATGGAATCCACATCCGACGGAGCCAAGGACCCGCTCGAAGAAGCGGGAAAATCGTCCTCGGCCGGAGTACAGGTTGTATGTGGCATTAGAAGGACACTGTGTGGCAAAAAAGAGAAATTATAAATCATTCAGGAATCCGGATACTTACGATCTTGCCGGGGGCTTGGCCCTTGAGGGCCACCCCTCGTCGCCGTCGTCGGCGTTGGCGGAGCTGTCCGGAGGAAGGGTCCTTCCTCTCTTGGACCCTTCGGCCTCCCCCGTTGGGGAAGCCTTCCTCTTCTTCTCTCCCCCCTTCTGGGGAGAGTCCTCTTTCTCCTCCTCGTCATCGGGGGAGGAGTCCGCCTCGGAGCCATCGGACGATGAGTCCGATACCACCTGGCACCGGGAACTCCTTCGGGTTCCCGTGGCCTTCTTCTTGGCCTTGTTCTCCGGCACCACTTAAAGGGCCAGAACCAGCAGCCCCGTCAAACGGGTGTCCGCTGGGTCATCAGGAAGGGGAGCCGGACAGTCAACCTGTCCAGACATCTTCTGCCAGTCATGTAAAAGGCACCGCGAGTTTTAGATCCCGTATAGAGTCAAACTATGAAAGAAATAAGTGTCCCATAAAGGATAGCAAAGCTCACCTCGCCGGCCGGGCGCTTCGTGCTGAATCCGCGATCTTCAGTTGCGGATGCGGGGGCTTCTCCGCCCTTGAACAGCACCCTCCAGGCAGCTTCGTACGTCGTGTCGAAGAGCCCGCTCAGGGTCCGGTGCTGTGCCGGATCGAACTCCCACAAATTGAAGGCCCGTTGCTGGCAGGGGAGACTCCGGCGGACGAGCATGACCTGGATCACATTGACAAGCTTAAGCTTCTTGTTCACCAGGGTCTGGAGACAGGACTGGAGTCCTGTCAGCTCCTCCGAACTACCCCATAGCAAGCCCTTCTCTTTCCAGGAGGTGAGCTGCATGGGGATACCAGATCTGAACTCGGGGGCCGCTGCCCATTTAGGGTCACGCGGCTCGGTGATGTAGAACCACCCCGATTGCCACCCTTTGACGGACTCCACGAAGGCACCCTCGAGCCAGATGACGTTGGGCATTTTTCCCACCATGGCGCCTCCGCACTCCGCTTGGACACCCTTCACCACCTTCAGCTTAACATTGAAGGTTTTCAGCCACAAGCCGAAGTGGGGCTAGATGCAGAGGAAGGCCTCGCACACGACGATAAACGCCGAGATGTTGAGGATGAAGTTTGGCGCCAGATCGTGGAAGTCCAGGCCGTAGTAGTACATGAGCCCCGGACGAAGGGATGAAGTGGGAAGCCCAGTCCGCGGAGGAAGTGGGGAAGGAATACGACCCTCTCATGAGTCCTGGGGGTGGGGATGAGCTGCCCCTCGTCGGGCAGCCGGTGCGCGATGTCGCTGGAGAGGTATCCGGCGCTGCGCAACTTCTCGATGTGCCCCTCCGTAACGGAGGAGGCCATCCACTTGCCTCCCGCTCCGGACATGGCTGGAGAAGGTTGAGACGAGATGTGTGGACTTGGGCGCTGGAGCTCGAGTGCGCGGAGATGGATAAGAAAAGGAGGAAGAAGGCGTAGGGAGAAAAGGTGGATCCTTATCCCCTTATATATGGGCGGACGAAGACTATGCGTCCCCACCGGCCTGGTAAAACTCGCTTATGTCCCAAGCGCCACCATCAATGGTGCGGTTGGGTTACCCACGTCCGTATTGAGGGTAATCCCGGAATAAGGGGAACACGATCTCTGCTTCGACAAGACGTGCCAAGGAAACCACTTCGCTAAACGCGCTGAGGTGGTATAATAAAAAATGATTCAAGTAAAGGCTTGGTGGTGGTGTGACGTCATGCCACAAAATACGTCAGCAGATTGAACTTGTGTGCATACTATTCTCTCTACGGTGGAATGTGGAATTTATTTTGCAGAGCCGGACACTATCCTGGTGTTCGCAATCTTCTACGTATTATTCGGAGGAGGAACCCACCTTGCAATGCCGAACAATATGCTCGCCGGACTCATCGTCATTGAAGCCTGGTTCAGGGGCTACTGAGGGAGTCCTGGACTAGGGGGTGTCCGGATAGCCTGACTATCATCATCGGCCGGACTCCAAGACTATGAAGATACAAGATTGAAGACTTCGTCCCGTGACCGAATGGGACTTTTCTTGGCATGGAAGGCAAGCTTGGCGATACGGATATGTAGATCTCCTACCATTGTAACCGACTCTGTGTAACCCTAGCCCTCTCCGATGTCTATATAAACCGGAGGGTTTTACTCCGTAGGACGAACAACAATTACAACAATCATACTATAGGCTAGCTTCTAGGGTTTAGCCTCCTTGGTCTCGTGGTAGATCCACTCTTGTACTACCCATATCATCAATATCAACCAAGCAGGAGTAGGGTTTTAGCTCCATCGAGAGGGCCCGAACCTGGGTAAAAACATCGTGTCCTTTGTCTCCTGTTACCATCCGCCTCGACGCACAGTTCGGGACCCCCTACCCGAGATCCGCCGGTTTTGAGACCGACAGTAGGAGTCTCCACTACAGATCCTTTTTTTTGAAAGCACCTGCACTACAAGTCGGCTTCTCCCTCGTCATGTTGAAGAAAACCGATGATGAGTGCGGTGGTAGGGTTTGTAGGAGTACTACATCATGCGGGGCCACGTCGTAGTAAACGGGTTTGAGTCGACGCCTTAAATATCTGTGGGCCGCTTGGTTTTATAGGAACGAGGCAGCATTTTGGGTTTGGGGACCAGTGGAGATATAGTACGTACAAAAAATTGTGGACGTAGGTTCGACTGAAAGGTAATGATGCATGGGCACTGCATTTTGATATACCCGGGGCCGCGTGAAATTTGCTACTCTACTCAAAACTAGTAAGGTACACATGTATTGAACGCATGAGATTTCGAAACCAAATTATGAATAAATACACACTATAGCATGTAAAGCTTTGAGTCATATATGCATGATGTAGATGTTCGTTTAGTTCTCATAGTTCATCTCATTCAAAATCAATTAGTTTTATAAAAATGTTAAGATTCATGGGGTTGTGCATTGTAAATCATAAAGTAAAAAACAAATAATGGCAATTCATTTAGAAAAAAATAATCAATTATGATACAGAAGATTCTAGAACAAAGGAGAAGTGCTTGCGTTTTGAGGTTTGTGCATTATGCTTAAGTTCAACCATGGAGTCTTCTAAATTGTACATGTGGCAGATCTGGTGGAATGTTGATGATATCCAACGGCTAGTAGTGCTCGGATTTGCCTATCTCTGCACTGTCGGATTAGCTTCATCCAGCGACCATGCATCTTTCAAAGTTATTGGCACACTATATAGTTCCTGTGCCATAGTTGCATGTTTTGGAAAAAAGCTACTAGTGGTTTGTACTATCTATTTAGGAATAGAAGATGTATACATGGAAGTTGTAGGAAAGATATGACATGGAGCATCTCAATTCCTGTGAGTAGGGATTGGAAAAGAGATGTCATTTGGTTCACATCGTAGGAACTTTTCTATTGAATCTAGAGATGACATGTATCTCCATTCCTATGAGGAGGGATTAGAAAAGAGATGTAATTTGGTTCATATCATAGGAACTTTTCTATTGAATATACGGTAATGTTTATTTTCCATTGACATTAAGGGAGTATATGAATCCATTCATATGAACCAAGTGGCTCTAAAGCTATAGAAATGATATCATGTTTATTTCCTTTGAAATGTGGAGTATATGAATCTATTCCTATGAACCAATTAGGTCTAAAGGAAAAAAATCTTATAAAAATCATATCATATAGAGTTCCTATGATATTCCTCGACACTAAAGGATGGTTGAAATTGTCGCGGGTGATATGATGGTCTTTCTTTGTAGACTCCTCACCCATCTTTATAGTTACCTCTCGAAGATGAGTGAAATGATATATACAGGGTATTCTACATGTGCAATTTGGTACACGAAAACTCGTTAAAAGTTTGCGAGGTTCGAATTTTCAATACAGCTATATGCATTGCATTTCGGAACGGAGGGAGCATACGACAGTTGCTAACATTCACGTGGAAGATATGTGTGTAGGAGGAGTGGATTTTCTGTTAAATGACATGGCAAAACTGACATTGTCGGATGCCGATCTAACAGTTCTTATGGCGTTCGTCAGGAAAAGGCTTGTGGCGAACCTTTGTCGGATAATGATTTACGGACACATGCATTGAATTGATACGTGCCCCCCTCTCTCTCACGCACATGCACCCTCATGAGTCACGACTCTCCCGATTCCTCTCGCGGACTCGCACGTCGCACCCATCATCTATCTGTAGGTAGACGTCACGCACATATGTTCTCTTCACACCCTAACCTCAGAACTTCTGAAAAACAAAAGATGTCGCGAACATTTTATTTTAGCTCACACGTCACACACTTATACTATTACTCTTGCGGCGAACGTTCTTTGGGCATAGTATATTGTACTCCCACGAAGAGAAGCGGTGCATGCACACACTAGTTCTCTCACACCCACTCGCGGGTACACGTGGGAGCGCATTTTTTTGAAGCTGGTACAACAAAATCACTCCACTATATATAAAAGCAGGAGCCTTAGCGCTTGCTTTACTAGGGTTCCTCTCGTTCACTCTCTCATGCTCTCCAAATCTGAGCAAGACATACGTGGCCACACTCTCTCTCAGCTCACGGCTGGTCACAAATCCGGCCGGACAACCTCGACCGGGGCAGGGGTGTAGGTGCATCGTTCACGCTGTCGTCGGCGGTGAGGGAGGAGACCAACGGCTGCCCGCGCGTCCCGATCGGCAGCCGTGCCGTTCTTTCCGAGAGAGTGCCGGCTCGGGAGGGCCTCAGACCCCTTCTTCCTCCCTGCGGTATTGTGGCCAAGATGCGGCCTCCCGACGCCATCTTTGCCACATGCCGACGACCCTCAAGTATACATTCCTTCGAAACCTGCCTTGCTCTACTGTCCCAGCTCCCTTCGTGTGGATCCTTTTCTACTTTCGTCCGCTGTTCCAAAGCCACCTAGACTTCTACTATTATTAGAAGTAAAGCTAGTTCATACAGTCAACTCTAAGCTTTGGTTCAAACAGGGAAGAAAGTGGGAAAGCTGTAGCATGAATCTAGGACTTGGTTCTAAGAGGAAACGGGGAAAGTAGTAATATCTGTCACTATTTAAATAACCGTATTTCATATTTGCGCAAACAGGGATGTCTGTCTCCATATCATTTCGGGATGTCTGTCTCCGTATCGTTTCTATCCGTGCAATCAAAAGCACACACCTTAGTTTTAGTACAACTGCGCAAAATGAGATGGCTATCCCTCATTGCTGTCGTCTAACCTCCCGTCTTCAAGGTATCCCTACATTGGTAGTAACTAAGGTAGAATGACCAACGCAATCTAAAATAAGCTGATTCGTATGTTTTACTTGCTGATTGCAGTGCAGGGGCGAGCGAAAACAACTGCATCCTAGTCTGGAATGCACTTTCTACCAGTTCATCCATGGACCGAGGACTAGCTGGCACGGCTGCACCGCGGTTTTTTGGACAGGTGCGAGGACAAGAGGCATTTGTAGTCTGCTTATTTCTGCAAATAGCAGTGCTTAAATTTAGTGGAATGCACAGAATTTCACCTGGTCAGTACACTGCATGGTTCATTTCAGCATTCCAGCTGAGACCACAATTATAATTGGTTATTCTGGAATGAGAGAACCTAACCCTGGATGGTGCCAACAAGAAAAAACCAGAGTGAACTCTAGGAAATTCAAGCCTGCCGGGAGGCCCTTTGCTCAGAGAAGCCTTGCTTGTTTTTTCCTGATTTGTAAACCTTCTCACAACTTTGTCTTTTGGTGTGAACTAGTATATGTTTGTTATGTTCTTTGAATCATTGAGATGTATAAAATTTCTTAACTTATGCTTTTCAAGTTTTTTATGAAGACGAGTTTAATGTGAGTGTTCGACATGAGCGCTGGACTAGCGTGTGAACATTTGGAATTTATTACATTGTGGCCTCAGTTAACTACATGAACCACTGTAACAAGACACATAGTTCGTTATATGTCAGACAGCAGATTGTTGATTGTTAGCTGGTCGATAGCCTAGTGTTGACGCGAGCTGAGCCAATGTGCCGTGTTTTGCACAACTGCTTACAAGTGGGGTTGCACCAACAGTGTTTACAATTACTTATGTATATGTTAGCGCACAGTTCTCGAACGAGTGCTCTATTTCATAAGAACACACACTGCTCGTATGATAAACCGTGACAACTTATGTCTTACCATGCCATATTCATGAAAAAACTAGTGAGGACGCATCTTTTTTGGCAACAATTACGATGGTTCTCACAAGATTCACGGGCACACAAAAGTAGCAGCAGTTCCCATAGACGGAGTACTAGCCCCCAGAGGGGTCTATAACAGGCAAGGTTCAAATAATTAGACACAATCCAAACTAATATTAAACACTAGCTGGGGCAACTATTTCATGCCTCGATCTAATTTGGTGTCGGTGTACAAAAGTAGAGGCTCTCCTTTTGACCCCTTTACTTGTGCACGGGTAGCCGGAACCACCCGCCGCAGCCACGCATAACAGGGCATGAAAGGGAAGCCGGAGAGAAGCCGAAAGCACAAGGCAGGCAAAGCAATAATAAGGACCAAGCCCACAAAGATCGGATGGACGACGCAGGTTTTCCTCGGCAAGGACCCTTGCTGGGGCAGCCTCAGCAGCCCCGACAAGACCCTTGCCGGGGCAGCTCGCCCACACCAGCTGAGCGAGCCACCTTTGAGCCCACCGATGCTAGACAAACGCATTGGGACTAGGCTCGGGAGGCACCTCCGTGGTGGCATGCAAATCTTTGTGAAGAGAAAGAATAGTCAAGATCAAATAAGGATAGGAAGGCAACAATCCTCACCAAGATCCTCACCGAAGAAACCCACAAGACCCCCGGCAAGATCCTTGCCGAGGACGCCAGCATGCCATGGCAAGACCCTTGCCGAGCCACCTGGCAAGGCCCTCGCCAAGCACACTAGTGGGGCCACTACCAGGCCCGCGCCAGCCAAGTCTTTGCCGCCGTTCGCATGCAGCTGCCAACCCAACTAGCTAAGCAGGCACCTGCGTGGCAACATGCAGCCCTTCGTGGAGGCGCCACCACCGCGCCACCTCAGTTGCCTGCCTGCCTACATGGCACCGCATGCATCGCAGGCCAGGGTGCGTGTCGAAGCAAGGAGGAGCGGTGACAGATGGGACGGGCCTCGCTCCCGTCCTGGATAAAGTAAAGGGACACCTAAGCCTTGCATTAAATGCACTTTGACCTGTAATACCAACAATAAGCTCGCAACGCTGTAGCACTTTCCACCTCCTGTGTGCCACTGTGGCAGCCCCTTTCACCTATAAAACGAGGCCCATGGCGCACAGGAGAAGGATTCGGCTCTTTCGAAGCTAGCAGCACCCAGAGCTAGTTCAAGAGCTCAAGAACACTAAATACATGCACCAATGCAGGATCGTAGGGTTTTAGGCATCTTTGCGGCCCGAACCTGGGTAAATCCCGTTTGTGTTGTCTACTAATCCCGCTCTTCTCACGATCCCCGCGCCCCGCAACCGTAGAAGGGATTCCAGTGATCCCATAGGTGTCATTTCCCACCGACATCTATGGAGCGCCAGGTAGGGGGCGCAATTGTAAGAATCTGGTCTAGTAGTTGACCTAGTTGTTCTTAATCGCCATGGCTCCTGAGAAGAAGACGACCACGGCGACCGGTTCGTCTGGGACCGGGCTGGTACCAGTGCGGACCGGCAGCGGTCCAGTCGCAGAGAGAACCCGTGGCGCGGCCCTCGAACACCCACATCATCCTGGCGGTTCAGGCCTGGCGAGTGGCGTCGTTCGCGCGCCAGGCGATCAGCCACCTGTCGCGGGCTCTAGAGGTGGAGTCGGCCCCCCCCCACAGGCGGCGCGGGGCCCTCCAGGGGCGCCGCCATCCCGCTAGACGGCGGAGCGGCAACCTCCAAGTCGCCAACACCGGCGCCCACGGCGCGCTCTTCCCAGGTTGTGCGTGATGAGCAGGGTCACCCTACCGGTGACCCTATGCGCCACCCTGGGAACAGTCTGGCGCACCTGTCACATGATGAGGAAGGCCAGCATGCGCGCCGAGGTGCTGATGGAGGTGGCGAACGGCTGCGGGGCCGTGACGCAGCTCCTTCTAACGTGGTTAGAAGTCGAGGCGCATCGCGGTCCACCCAGCTTTCGTCGCCGCCCACGCCAGCGGAGGCCCTAGCACGCACGCAGCTGCTCCTCGATTGTCCTCCCGCCACGGAGAAGCTCGATGAATGGAAGGCCACCGTTCGGAGCCTCGTCGGCATCACCAACAACAATGAGTTGCGGCCGGCTGGACCCGTAGGCCGTCGCTCCGTTGAACCACCGAATCCCAGCGGAGGCGGTGCCGGAGGCGATGCGGCCACGGTGTACTCCCCACCTCCATCCCGGCCACCCCGGGCGTTGGTCCGTCGCGACGACGCTTCCGATGATATCTTCATCGCGTCGTCCGACCCGCGAACCAACCGCCATCAGCATCAAGTCCTTCGGGAGCGGGGCTCATGAGGACGCTCGAACTACGATCGAGCGCCGATGTGACGCGCGCAACCAGTCGGACAGGCAGGCAGGTCCCGCTACGGACCTGTCGTGGGGGACGAGCACCTATGGGGCAGGGGGCCCCTTCTGGTCCAGCAGGGAGCGGAGGGCGCACGAAGAGCAGATCGAGGTCGAGCGCGCGGGGGAAACAGGCGATTTTTACCCAGCTTCGGAGCTCTCCGGAGAGATAAAACTCCTACTGCTGCTTTGTGTTTGTATTTGTGTTCTTGCTTGAAAGCGTGAGTAAGCTATGTTCTCGAATGAGTTGAACTGACCGAACCCAAGCGAGCCGAACCCCTTCTACGTGCGCATGGGCCTCCCTTTTATAGTCCAAAGGGGGTCACCGACAGGCGGCAGCGTAGAAAGAGGGGTAAAAAGGTAAAAACACAGGTTGGTACAACTACTATCAACAGTGTCCCCTACCTAACTCTGACGGCAGGGGACAAGAGCATTTAATGCCCGTCTGGTCGCTCCAACAGTGCAGGAAACGACCGTTAGGGGCGCCACCGATCGCCACGATGGCCTCCTAGTCACCTTTGCTCGCCACCTCGCACCGCTAGGCCGCACAGCAACACGTCACGTGCTCCAGGAGTGATCCTATGGCGACACGTCGTCGGGTGAGCTGGAGCGTGGGTGCAGGGTGGTGGCTTTGCCGCGGCAAGCCGCTTGCCGCGGTCGCTGTCTTGTCGCACCCGTGAGCTTGCCGCTCGTCGGGTCTTGCCGGGACGCGCGACGCGTCGTGGCAAGTCTTCTGAAGCGCCTTGGTTGGCCTTCCCGGCAAGCTCCTCTTGCCGGGGTATTGCGCTTCCCGGCAAGCTCCTCTTGCCGGGGTATTGCGCTTCCCAGCAAGCTCCTCTTGCCGGGGCCTTGTTCTTTCCCGGCAAGCTCTTCTTGTCAGGGCCTTGTCATCACAACTAACACTTTGTTCTTGAATGGCAGTAAATGGGAGTGACGGAGGATCTTAGCGGGCGTCCGGCAAGCCTTGCCGCGGGGTGCTGCAACCGCCCGTGCCCAAGTTCGGGGTACTAAGGTACCCCTACTTTAGTACACCGATAGGAGCCCCCGGGCCTGGGCCATACACGGTGCCGAGCGCTGTTGGGCCAGGCCCAAAACAGGGCACGGGCACGCGTGGCCTGGGTCCAAACCAGATCCACTCCGAATTCACCGCACCCTCCCATAACGGCACGCGTCAATCGCGGCGTCATGGGAGAGGTCGTGGGCAATTTTTCATTCCAGGAAATGCGTAACGTTCGGCTCCCCTGTTTATAAGCAGAGGAAACAGGGCCGTTCCCCCACCTTCGCCACTTGCAGTTCCTTCCTCCGAAAGCTCCGCCGCTCCCCTCCGCTTCCCAAGCCCAAAGGGAGCAGCGCTCCGCCGCCCGTTGCCGCCGTTGCCCTCAACACCTTCGCTCTCCCCCGCCGCTTCCGCCATGGCTCCGAAGACCAGTAAGGCCGAGAAGTCGGCCGAGGCATTGCGGCTTGAGGCTCTGCGCAAGAAGCGAGTGCTTTTCACCCGCGAGCTGACCCGGCAGGCGCTGCGGCGGGAGTTCTACCTCTTCTGGTCGACGCAGACGCGGGCGCATCCGCGCACGCCGGTGCTTTCTGCTGAGGCTTCGAAATTGAAGCGGTGCCCAAAAGGGTACTATTTCTTTCCGGTGTTCTTCTATTGCGGGCTCTGCCCACCCTTTTCGGATTTCTTCTGCGACATTATGAGCAACTACGGGTTTCATCTTCTTGATTTCACCCCCAACGCCGTTCTGACAATGGCGGTTTTTGCACACCTCTGCGAGAACTTTGTTGGCATCCACCCAAGTGTCGCTCTTTTTCGCCACTATTTCACCCCTCGAGCCGAGAAAGGAGGGTCGTTGGCTGGCGGAGTTGCCTGGGTCTCACGAACCGGCATGAAGGAGGTGTATCTGGCGGGCGAGCTCCACAGCAAGTGGGATGAGTGCAGGGTGGAATGGTGCTGGATCTGTGATGCCAATCCGCAGCCCTTCACCAACCTGCGCAAGGCTCGGGTAGTTCGCGGCGGCGACTGGGGCGCTCTGTTGCCGGACGACGCCAAGCTGAAGATTGCCACCACCCGAATCCTCCGGCTCAGGCTTGCCGGGCTCACGACAGGGGCAGTTGGTGCGGATTTCCTTCGCCGTCGCATCGCCCCTCTGCGGAAGAGGGGGAGGCCCACCTGGCAGTTTGGCGGCCCGGCGGATATCATGAGGCTGCGCCCAGGCCTCAATTTCAACTTCACAGTCCTGGAGCTTGATGGGATGTTGAGGGAGCTGTTCAAGAATGACCCCGACCATCCAGAGTGGTTCAGGCTGCCGCAGGGCGTCATCCCGTTGTGCAACAACTCCCAGCGCGATCGCATCTGCGCAATGATGCCAGAGTGCGATTCGCATGGGATAGTCCCAACTTGGATGGAGCCCGCTGACGATGTCGTGCAGCAATTCTTCGATGACTTGACGGAGTTAGCAGTCAACTCCGACGAGCAGAAACTTCTTACCCGCGCCACCACCGAGAACGAGATGTGCTACATCGCCACCAGGGCCGAAGAGGCGGCAGCAGCCGCCGCCGCAGGCGAGTTCGGCTTCACGCTGGCGGAGGCAGAAGCGGCCGAGGCGGCAAGCCTTGCCGACCAGGAGGACCTTGCCGGAGAGGTCGAGGGGGAGCCCGGGGCCGAAGCGAGCGAGCCCGTCGAGGGTGCGAGTGGCCGGCCGTCTTCGAGCAGCGCGCCGCAGGCGGAGCGCCCAGCGCAAACCCAATTTCAACCAAGAAGGCACCGTCGTCGAGTTGCAGATACGGCAAGAGGACAGGCGGGCCAGCAGTCGAGGCGCCGTGGGACACGCTCCACCGCGGCAAGTACCGTTGCCACGGGAGGGTCCCAGGCTGTGCCGTCAACTGGGGCGGGGTCTTCCCGGGCCGTCACGCCCGATCCAGCCGCAGCTCCCGGCAAACGTCGAAGGGAGCCTACTCCTCCGCCGCACCGCGCAGAGAGGGTACCGGACTTCGACCTCTCCGCGCTGAGCTCCTCCGATGATGATGAAGAGGAGGAGGAGGAGGAGTAAGACTCTCTCCTCGCTGTTCTTGATTTTCTTTGATCTTTGTTGTTTCTTGGCTCGCATCTGACCTGCTTCTCCCTGAATCTCTGTTTAATTTCAGGACTCTGGCAGAGAGGGCGGCGAAGAGGGCCAGGATCCCCGTGGTTGACATCGAGGACGATCCTGCTGTGACGGCAGAAGACACGTCCGAGACCACCTTGACGGACCCGATTCCTTCTCCTCGCGGCAGCCCCCAGCACAGCCCCCAGTGTAAGTGTTTTGATTCACTTCCTGTTGTGGGGCGCGCATGGGTGCTTCTTCTCTTTTGCTGATATCTCGATATTTGATTTGTTGGTGTAGGAGCAGAGCAGGCCCACCAGGAGCAGCCAGAGGCCGTTCCGGAGGTTCAATCTGCTTCGACCACGCCGCCAAGGGGCAACTCTCCGACAAGGGGACGCTCCCCGGCAAGGGAGGAATCAACGGCAAGGGGCGGAACCAGTGAGCCCCCAGTGGTGGAGCCCATGGTCACGGAGCCCAGCACAGGTAACCTTTCCTTGTCGGAAACCTTCCCTTGGATTCTTCCTCTTCCGATCTTCTTTTTTTGGATATTTTCTTGACTTCTCCTTCCTCTTCCTGTCTTCAGATCCCCCTTTTGCGGACCCGATGGAAACTGAGGCCACCGATGAGGAGGGCACGCGCGGCAACACTGGGAACGTTGCCGCTGACGAAGAAGAGGCCGGCGCTGATGAACCCGCCGACGAAGAAGCCGCCAAGGCTGCTGGCGCAGGAGCCGGCGAGGGATCCGGCGATCGCACTGACGACCCGGAGGACACAGGAGCGCAAGGCGCTGCATCGACCGCCGACCCCTCTGCCGCTGACGCAGCGCCGGGCTCTGAGGAACCCCAGCCAGGCGCTTACTTAAAGGCCGGCGAGGGCATATACATCAAGCTTCCCTGGTCGTCGAGCTCCAGGGCGCCGGTCGAAGGAGAGGAGTTTGACGGGGAAGTACTCGCCTCTGCCGGGCTGGCAGTGGTTGACGCGTCCGGCAGCAGCAGTGGCGAGTCTGAAGAGGAGCAGCTGCTCCGGAAGTTGGTGTTACTCTACCGTGCCCGGCAAGCGAAGCCCGAGTCTCGGGAGGTGCTTGTCGCGCAGGCGGGAGTTGACATAGAGAAACACGCCCAGGAGCTCCAGAACCGCAACCAGGAGGCCCTCCGATCCATTGCGGAGGAGAGGGCGCACCTTGGCGAGGCAAAGGAGGCGTTCATCCTGGAGAAGGCTGAAGCCGAGGAGCAGCAGAGGCTCGCCGCCGAGGAGATGTCCAGGCGGGAAGGTGAGTTGACGCAGAAGAAGGCTAGTCTGGACAGCCACGAGGAGGAACTCGAGGCACGAGAGCAGGCACTTGGCGGGACGCTCAAGGAGGCAAAGGACGCAGCCGCGGCCGCCGAGGCCGCCAAGAAGGAGTTAGAAGAGAGAGTGGCGCAGCTGGAGGCGGATATGGGAAAGAAGAACGAAGAGCTTGCCGCACTCCAGCGCGAGCGCGAGAAGGATGCACTTGCCCATGGCGATCTGCAGGCTCAACTTGCCGAGAAGATCAAGCAGCTGAACGCCGCCAAGGACTCAAGCGCTGATCTGGAACTGAAGCTGGCCACCTTGACGGAGACGCTGGACGCCGCCAAGAAGCTAGAGGATGACTTGAAGAAGGAGCTCAAGGGCAACGAGGAGCTGCTAACGAGGGCTGCTGAGACCCAGAACACCTTCAAGGCCACAGTGGAGCTCTGGACGGAGGGCCTCGTCAATATCGCCGCATCCATTGACGAGGAGCTGGCGGAGCTGGACTTGGCGGGCTTCGGCTACTCCACTGAGGAAAACCTCCAGCCCAGCGCCAAGCTCACGCTTTTCTTCAAGGGTGTGGTGACGGCTCTCCAGCAGCTCCGGAAAAGGATCCCAAAGAAGCTGGCCGACGAGTCGCGTGCGATCTGTGCCAAGGTCTTGGAGAAGGTCTTGGTGAAGATACTCTTTCGCAACCCTAGCGTCGACCTCTCCCGCATCCTCAAGAAGCTACCAGCGGGTGCCGATCTTTAAGAGCTCAAAGCCATCGTCGCACCCATCGTGGACAAGATCAATGATGTCAGGAGGGTCGACGGTGATCGCGTGGATTAGGCCACCCTTCTTCTCCCTTTCCTTGCCGCTGCTGGATATGTCATAGGAATAACTCATCAGAGCGCGGCAAGCTATTTATTGTAATATAACTTTATCCTGGGTACTATCTGTTATGTTACTTCCTTTACTTGATTCCATTCCTTGTATGTTTTTACCCTACGCTTTTTGGGAACTTGCCGGCGCAAACACACTTGCTGAGTGTGGAACATCAGCAGCCCACCGGCGGTGTTGCCTCCGGCAAGTAACCTTGTCGAGGCTAGTTGCAGCTCACTTGTATTGTTGAGCGGACTCGAAACAAATTAAGGGCGCAACCTAGCCACGAGTCGGTTCCTCCGTGCACAGGTTTTCCATACAAGGTACGGTCGTTCAAGGAATATAACTTAAAAATTAAAAATGATGGTGCTCAAACTTTGGCAACTTAGCTTTTCCGTCGTTTGTGCCCCGGCAAGGCTTGTGCTTCTTTGAACGATGCCTGGTCCACATGTTTATCTTCTCCTCCC